>NC_092589.1:40257500-40262500 GCF_047663525.1 Anas platyrhynchos | reverse complement strand
GAATTTTTGATCTTAAATATCAAATACACTGCAAGAGTTAGGCTGATAAGAGATAAACTTTTATCATTTATTCTGAAGTTTCTTGCTTAGTGGATTTAATTCAGGCCTTAAATCTCTCTTGAATATAATTTTTTCTTTAATACAGCAGCTTGGAACCTCACTTTTTTATAAGTAATGTGCAACTATTTATTGCATGAATACAAACTCTGAGTAGTTCCTGGTAATATTTCACATACTATTCCATCGCTGTGATAGTATTTGACCTTAAGATTTCTTCTTGTGGTTAGTAGATGTTTAATATTTAGGAGTATCATTTGCACTAAGGAATATAGTTGAGCAAGAACTGCCAGTGTTTTTAAAATACTTTCATATAGTTTGCTTACTTTTTCCATTTTTTATTTGCAGTTGAAAAATGAAGAAAAAGATACATATGATGAAAACCTCCATTACCCTCTTCTTCTTGTTTTAACCAAACACAAATAGAGGATGACACTTTTGTTGTTGTTGTTTTAAGATGGACTACTGAAAATTAACCCCTGTATGTGGATGGTCAGGAAATGAGAGGATTCTGCTCTCCCCTTTTGTTCCCAAGTCATCATCAGAGAAATATTTTAATCTAAGTGCTGAAGAAGGTATTGTGGTTTGTTTCACAGTGTGTAAACACTGAGACGTTGTTTTGGTATCAATTTAGAATGCATTTTTTCCAATTATATTCCAGCCAAAAAGCCATCAGATGTCAAATGTATACATTAACCAAGGTGTAAAAGCTGGTTTCTTTCTCTTTTGTGCCTTTAACCTTGCATGTACTTTGTTAATCTCCTTAAATGCTATTTTGGGGCTATATTTGAAAATACATTAATAATATACTTTGTTGTTTTTCATAACTGCTTGTAAAGTTGTATATGCATTCACATTTAATTAATGAGGAAATAGTTGTCTTAAGATTTTTTTAAAGTGCACCTATTATATCCTCAGATTTTTCCTTTTTTTTTTTTAATTCTACTGTTGATTTTTTAATTGATGATTGAAATGTCCTCATTTGATTCAGTGACGAAGGCTTTTTTTTTTTTTTTTTAATATATATACGTGTGTGTGCGTCTATATGACTTTTTTTATTTTTTTTTTCCAGCAGGACTTTTCCTTTTCTAGATGTATAAGAAATTATACATCAGACAAAAGCCTCATAAACTGACCATTTGTCCTTTGGACACAATAGCCTGCCCAGCCCCTCTGCTCCTCCTCTCCAATTATGTGTGATTAGTCTCAGTGTGTTGTGTCAAGAAGGGGGAGTGTGCTGAGTGCTTATTATCTGTTTAGGTACAAGAAGAGCACATTTAGGTTCTGACTATGAATGGAAAGTGAGCCTTTATCAGGACTAAAATCTAAATGCTACTATTCTGGAAATCGCTTTTAAAAATGCATGTTTTTTGATAGATTCCAAGAAAGACTATAACAACTAAAGGATTTTGTAATGTAATCAAACTATCTCACTCAAATTAGTTTATCTTGTGATATATCATGGCCCAAGTATTTGATAAACATTTAATATGGCTTCTTGTATTGGGAAAGAAAAAATCCTATAAAGGGACAGGAACTAATTCTTTTTCACTTAACGTGTTAATAGAACCTGGATCATTAAAGAGCCCTATAACAGTCTCTTAAGCCACAACAATTTTAAAATTATTAAAAAGAGAGAGACAGAGATAACTGAGAGAGGGAGGTACTAGATGCAAGGAAGGATCATGCTGAAATAAATTAATTAAAAGAATTGCAGTTTGGCGATAAACATTCTTCCATATTCAACAAATTGGGCAGCATGTAAACCACAAGTTCATGAAAGTCCCTTTCTCTTCACTCTTCTTCTCAAACAAATTTCTTCACTGCCAGTTTGCATGTCCTTGTATTCAGTACTTTTTATGCTCCATTAGAGCACCTAGATGGATCTCAGAAGGCATAGGTCAAGTCGCAGTTAGATCATACATTTCTTTCTCACAAAAACTTGAATTGCAATGCCAAGTGATGGGCTAACATCACAATAACAGCAATTTATTCCTCTTTTGATAAAAAGCAGCCTATTCTCAGTGTTAGATAAAGACCAGGGGCAATGCAAACCAACCATTTATACTAGAACTGAGTAGTATATCTCTTCTATAGCTGGTATGAGTTTCATATTCAAACTCTTATTGGAAGATACTTGTCTAATAGGAAATGAAATGTAGTTGGGAGTAATTTAAAATTGCTCTAAAGGTGGCTTTAGTTTCATTTGTTTTGTTCTGTTTATCACATACAGCACTGCCTTTGTTCTCTCTAAAAACATGTGCAAGGAAATCTTTATGATCAACAAAGGACTGTAAAAAATAGTAAAATATCACACTATGGGATCCATTTATTTTTGAGAGGGCTTGAATGTCTGCTGTAACAATAATCTAATAAATATTATTAGTTGCCAAAAATAGAACCAGTGTCACTTAAAATTATGTTTTTAGCTCTAAGAAGAAAACAGTTTTACTCAAATTAGTAGCTGATAATTGCTTTTATTTCTTTAGTTTGAGTTGAAGGCTTTGCACAGGTGCTGCCATCCTTAAAGTGTGTAATTGATGGCTTGTTTACCAAAGATGCTTTTAGGCTTCATCCTGCAAACTCACATTGGAGCTCCGCAGGCAGTAAAGTTACTCATCTACATAAGTGTTTGCAGGTTTGGGCCATATTTTAGAGGTATGTAAGCCAGCTCTCTTCTTGATGTTTGTTGTGTTGGGGTGTGGGGGGGTGTTATATTTTTTTTTCTTTGTTTTAAAATGGATATTGAAAAATCATAGATGTAGGATTTGTGAAGCATTAACACTGTTGGTTTTTAGAGACATCTCTCAGAGTCTCTCACTTCAGTAGGGATTTGATAAATTGTTTCTGAGCTCTTTAATTTTAATAAAAATTACAGTGTTTATTAATACATCAAATATCTTTGCTAAGAAAAAAAGTTAGGCAGCTTATCAAATCATACTTACAAAATGTATCAGAGTCTTTCATGTGACGTGCTTTAACTAGCCTCTGATACATGGTGTATTTTTAATGATATAGCTTACTGTGCTCAGTAGCAGAATATTGAGCTTAATCATTCTGTGCTTGCAAAGCACTTTGAAGATGAACGACAATGTGTGCAAGCTATGCTCTCTTCACTGCGAGAGAATGGGAATGTTAGGCTGATGCAAGCCTTCCTTCACATATACTAGTAATTTTTAAAGCAATGTTGTGTCTTCCTCATTTCCCAGAGAAAAATGGCAGAGAGAAAGGGTCTTCTTATGGATGTGTTCCTGGGTGCAGCCCTAGTGCAGCTGGTGCCATAGGCAGGGGATTGTTATCTCGAGAATAGAAAAGACCAAGAACAGGATATTCCATTCCACTCTGAGAATCTGGCAAAGGCTTTCTTTAAAATTACAAACTAGCCCTATCTGATAGTATTCTGGAATAACAGAACAAATCTTTCTGTTTGGAAAGAAGTTTGATTCGAAATGAAAATGTCTTAAGAATGTGAGATGAGGCAGGAGAACTTGCTACCCCAGGTACCAGTCCAGCTGCAAAATTCTTATTAGACAAGTCATTCACATTTTGCCCATGGCTTACTGGCTACATGCTTGCATGAGGAGGGAAGTGGGATTAAAATTGTTCCCTCCACGAAAAAGCATTCTTATGCCTTGAGCCTGGCTGCATAAGGTTTGTCAAGTGTTATATCTCCATTGCAACTCCTCCAGTGCTCCCCGAACAAAAGCGATGTGGTGGGTGGGGCTCCTGATCCACCTCTCGATGCGGCAGGTGGCATGGCTGGTGTGGTGGGGGAAGAGGAGAAAGGCAGCGACACATTGCAAGTCGAACAGAGCAGCGTTTTATCACCATCTCTCACCTGCTCTCCCTTCTGCTCAACGGGGAGTAGCTAGGTCCCTGTCTTCTCGCAGGGCAAGCTACAAATGCATGGCTTAGCCCAGATTTCTCTCTGTGTGGTTTTCGTCTTTAAATTGTGGAATGAACAATGATGTCAAACTGGGAATTCCTTTAACTCTTGTGAAATGTTTTGAGATGCTGGTGAAAGGTACTAGGAGAGCACGTACTGGCAGTTGTATTGAAAATGTTTTCACTGCAGCATGGTCATCCCACGTTGTTTCCTCAGTAGATGAAGAGACAATTTTGTCACTTTCAAGCTTGTGATTCTCTTTTTAGATTCTCCTGAGTCTGATTATGGTGGTTTGTCAGCCTTTTGCTGTCACAAATCAGTAGCCTAACGCTGGCTGTAAGCACACCAGCATGTTTTAAAAAATGGTTTTAAAAGCTGATTTTCAATATTACTCTCATCTGCACTGCAACAGCTCTTACTTAGCCCAGCCAAAAGGAGAGCACCCTGATGCAAGACCCTATAAAGCTCAGAGGAAGCCAATACATGACTCAATGAATTTGAAGCTGAATGCATAAATAAAAGGTGACTTTCTCCCCTGCCCCCCAAATCATGCCCGTTCCCCACATGAGGGAACAGACATATCACTGCCTCATTTGCTTGTAGACATTTAGAAAATGGCAAATACACTGTAGAACTGACCCCAGTTTTTGTAAGACCAAATACTGCATCTCATCTGCAAGATCGGTCTCCCTCTCCAACCTGCAGACTCTGTTCAAACAGCTGAATGTAACAAACCTAACTTTTCTTTGCCATTTTTAAAGGATTTCGCCTATTAAGGCTCCTTGCTTAGTCAGCAGCTGGCTTGCTGCCAAAAAGCCCAGCATATTGTTGTGTCTGGGTACAAGCTGGATATTTTCCATCTCTGCCCAACAGCGACATTGGATCTGCATTGTCTTCTTGTGTGTAAAGTGTGTGGAAAGTAGAGGGAAGATGCACGGAGCAGTCGTCCAGATGGCATTCCACAGCCTGAGAAGAAACATCTTGACCCTCGAATCTGGGTTAAACTCAACAGATGCCAAGCCCCCAAAAACAAAGGGCTGTTGTGGCTGACAAGAGC
>NC_092589.1:40137500-40255000 GCF_047663525.1 Anas platyrhynchos | reverse complement strand
ACAGTGGTCTTATGACAGGTCTCAGAGAGAAGCTCCCCACGACGTGCAGGCTGCTGGCAGCTGAGCCCGCTTTCAGCCTGGTGCAGTCTCAGGATGCGGCCCCAGAGGTGGCAGGCTCCTGCGGTGCGCTGGGGGTAGCCATACCGTCGAAATATAAAGTCAGACATAAAGATTTCATGGGCTAGATTATATTTTCATCAGCCTTATGCATATGAAGTCTTTTAATTTCTATAAATCTTACAGTGACTAAGAATTAAATCATATTAGTGTGAATAATAAATGTTTAGGGATCACTCATCTAAGAACTTGTAGTATTTAATTTACAAGGACTATACATTTTTCAAATCTCTTAACAAGGAACTTTAAGCACTTCTTGAAGTTGTTTTTTTTTGTTTTTTTTTTATTTTTTTTTTTTTAAAAAAAAAAAAAAAGGATCTGGAAAGCAAAAATGCTCTGTTTTTCCCAGGATCCTGAATGAGTGACTCAGGAGGTATTGTAATTGCAAAAGCCTTCTGTGTAAGAACCTGGCTAATACTCTTATTAGCATCTTTTTTAATCCAGGTAACATAATAGTAAAAGTGTCAGATGAATGTCTCAGAGGTGGACCATTAAAAAATAAATTGCAAAACCTTTGAGAGATTAGCATTTGAATCCAGCCAGCAACACTTTGAGGTTCTTGGGTGTGGACCAGAGTTGCTAAAGCACAAGTTGCTATCACCAACCACATCAGCCCCCGAGTTATTCCAAATAAGACAGTTGACACAGTTTTTAGCCCTAGGTCTAGACTTGTTCCCTATGGAAATCAAATATAAAAAGTGAGATTTTTTTCATTGTAAGAAGAGGCTTCAATTTCTGAAATGTTTTGATTTCTAAAGAAATTTGAAAGGCAAACAAATAGTAAGTGAAATAGATCAAAACAATATCTTCAGAATAAATATTTACATTTTGTTGATAATCATCCCTTAAGCAGCATAACACTTTGCATACTAAAAATGTTTTTTGGAGTAATTCATCAAACAGCACCATGGTCTGATACAATAGGAAACGGTTTCCCTTGTCCCACCTGGGGAAACTGAGGCAGAGAAGTGAAGTAACACACATACAAAGACTCCACAGGAGGTAGTATCAAAATTGCCTTTGTAATGCAAGTCTCAATAGCAATTCTTAAACAGCAGACCTTCATCCATCCATCAGACTTTACTTTTATCCTAGATATTGGTGTACCCCAGGAACTTCAATTTTTACATCATCATACATGTATATCATTTGAAATTCCCTGAACCAGTTCCTCTTCTTTCTGACATGATATCAGAACCGGAGTTTTCAGCAGAAGTACTGAAATACAGAAAGGCACTACATCAAAAGTATTTGATTTCATTGTCTCTGTTCCTCTAAAACATTTTAGCAACAACTTGCTGGTTTTCAAGGAATGGGAAAAAGCGCTGAGGACAATGCATAGAACTTTGTCATGCTTCTGCAAGAGAAAAATTCTGCTTGTTTGGAGAGTGCACTGATGGTTGTTCCTTCAACTTTGTACTGTTTCTACTGCCATGCTGCGTTTTGGGAAAGGGAATATGTATTTGAACAGTGGTGGCTCTAGATTAACTCTTTGCTCTCCCACAGGAAAATCAACAGAAAAAAAATGGTCTTTTTTTTTTTTCTGACATATCCTTCCAGAAGTCTGCAAGCAGCTGCTTTTCTACTAGAAGATTTAGGGATGAGGACCACACTTAAAGTGCTGTGTTAATTTGCAAATCACAGCAAAGGCATTAGCACTGTGTAAATGTATTCAATAATTGACGCCAACAGTTAAACCAATGACACAACAGGAAGCAAAGTGGTGGTTTAACCTCCCCTTCCCAGTGCTGAGCACCCTGGTGGCTCAGCAAATTACTTTGGAAAGAGCAGGGGCTTTTGTCACCGCTTGTGCCAGGCCAGGTGTGCCTGCACTTTCAGGTGCCCACCCTGCAGCAAGGTGCTGCCATATAACAGGGTGGGGAGCAGAAAGGAGTCGTGTCACAGGCACCAGCATGCTGGATATCTGCCAGCTTATGTAGTGAGGTAGAAATATAACCAACATGGGAAGAGAGTCCATTATGGAAATAAAGGTCACAGGAGAGCACAGGAACAATGAGCCATGTTCTACAGTGGGTTGCACGCTGCAGAGAGCAGGACTGGGAAGGAAGAGCCTGAATGCTCCTCATCCAAGGGGGAGATGTTCACCATGACGAAAATCGTTTAGGAAGGTGTTCAGCTCAGTTAAAAGGCAGCCCTTTCGAAGCACTTTCAGAGTTATTTTCAGCTGCGAGCAAAGCAGAGGAATATTGCCACTGGGTAGAAATTGCTGCCAAGCAATGATTGGTGAAAAGGATGCCTACTGCTGAACCCCAGTCCATTTCAGATCACTTTCAGCCTGCTCTTTTCTTTGTTGTAAGGGCCCATTACTGCAGAAAGGACTGCAAAGCATGTGCAGCATCCCATCTTCATCCTCCATGCCAGGGCAGCAAAGGTGGTTTGCTTCTGAGCCTTAAGGGCTGAGTATCAGGGAAGGCACCTCCTACCTCGGATACAGCACTCAGAATGCCATATTTCTGCCCCAAAATTTAGAGTGAGAGCAAAATTGTTCCATTTGGGAATTGCAGAGGATGGACGGTGCACACTGCTTGTGCACTACAGAGATTGGTGAGACAGCACTCCTGCAGTTCATGCAGAGCAGCAAGACTGGCATGGCAAGAAGTGCAGGTGAGACTGAATGCCTCAAAAACTTCTCCAGAGTTAGCACGATCTCTGTAATTTTGAAACTTTCTGATTTCTAATAACCACAGGCACAGGAGCCTGCAGACTGCAAAACAGCATCCATGGGGGAGCCTCTGTGTGCACTGCAGCGCGTCCATGAGAACAACCTGTGTGCTCACCGGGAAAGGTGGAAACTGAAGGATCAGCAGGGCAAGGGCACGCTGTGTGCTGGGGACTCACAGTCCTCCAGCACATTTGCTTGCCTGGGCTTCAGAGCACAGCGTAAAAGAAGGGAATGATTGTAAAGTGACTTACAGTTTTGCCTGCAATCTACCCCATGCTAATGAGGTGATTCAGAGTGTATTTTCCCTAGGTAACCACTCTTGCCAGCATGCAGGGGGCATTTTGTGGCCATGCAGCCATGCTCTTACTGCTGCTGGATGGGATTCCCCTCTCCTGGAGCCACCCTCCATTTTACCTCATACTCCAACACACAACACTTCCCACCTGTGCTGAGCAGGGTCAGGCCCAAATGAACACCTGCATGAGCAGTTCAGATCATTGTACAAACTGGTATTTGTGTTGCAGAAGCACTGCACGTTTTCCTAGTGCTATTTTGAGGCTAATGTGTGTAGCCCTAACAATAATTTGTTTATTCATCCATTCCAGTAGCTTTGTTCCTGCTGACTTCTATCTAAAAGGTGACGTAATGCACATTTTATGAGCTATAGGACAGTTATGGCTTAAAATGAATCCAGAACAGGGGAAAAAAAGGACTGAAAAAATCCTCACATGCATAAAAACTCCACACCTAAATTGTTGTTAATATTCCTCTTTGCTGAATTCTTACCTTTTTATAAGAGAGAAAGAATAAATTTAACACTTAGTGCACATGGATCTAAGCACATTTACAGTGTAGGGAACATGCAGGTAGATCAGAATATTCAGAAACCCGTGAGCCTGAGGACAGCTTTCCCTGCAACTGTTGAAAGAAGCTCTTTCAAATGAGGAAAGAAATTTCTCTTTAAACATTTAAAAAATATTGATGTAGCAATGTGGTGCTCTGCAATGCATCTTTTATGCATGAGGCAGAGTCATTGGTATATTCCCAGATTTCTTTTAAAAGCTGGCTTTTAAAAGCAGATAGTCCTGCAGTAACAGTTCAAAACACTTGTGCTTCCATAAGGGATGTTTACAGGTACTTTAGCTGCAAACTAGTTCAGAGCTCGGTTGCAATGGGGCTGTATCTTTGTTGACCTCCACATGCTAATCAAGAAATATACTCTAGCAGTTTTTTCTTGCTCTGGCTCTGGCCATCCATATTATGGACAGTAAAAGTTCTGCAGTTTAGCTGAAAATGGCCAGGATGAGGTGTTGTTGTTGTTGTTGCTTGTTTGTTTGTTTGTTTTGTTTTTCAGGGCGCAGTAGCCTGAGGATAGGCTGCTTATAAATTCAAATCTTTCTCTGGGTAGATTCAGCATCTGATGAGCAGGTTTTGTTGTTAGATGCTTACAGGGACGTGTGGAAGGTGAAGAGCTGGTTCTTCGATGCCACAGATCTGTGCTAAGCAGTAGCATCAGGCTGAACAATGAACCTTCTTGTCTTAGCAAGAAGGTTGCTTCTAGGCAGTGTTTGCACATACATCCTCACAGGGCGGGCTTGAGTATGCAACATTTTGTGTGCAAAACCATAAGAAGGCACCTGCGGATTCTCCTGTGCTGAACCTGCCATTTTTCTCTGATGATTTAGGTGGGAAGTAACTCAGAAACCTCTGCCCTGTGCTGGTGCAGTGAAAGGTAATTACCCTTCCTAAAGGAAAACACAACTGCACAAACCTCCATTTAGCTCTTAATAGCTTGCTCTGATAATTGTCTTAAAACCAACCTGAATATGTGAACCATTAGAAAGCATTACACCAGAGCCCATTCATGCTGCTTATATAGTAAAAGTTTATTTGTACAAGCAATTGCAGTGTCTATCTCATTTAGACCCCATAAGACCTTCCTATATGGCCCTCTGACTCCATGAGAATAGAGGCAATTCTCTCTGGGCAGCTATGTATTACGAAGGAAGCCACCACCACTGTGAGTAGTATTATCTTAACAAAAATATCCCTGCTGTTGCCCAAACCTTGACCTACTGCGTAGTTCTTTTTCTGTTAACATAACTCACTTGACATCTTTACCTTTGTATACCATTTTGCTGCAGTTCCCTATGACCCTTTTAAAGAACCACAGTGGTGTTGTAGCTTCATTGCAAAGATGAATTGCAAAGCATAGCCAAATTTGGAGGATCTGAAGGGAAGGACAAAAGGCTGCTCGTTACTATTTCATATACAGCCCACCCCAAAGAATAACAATAAAAGATTCATGGCAGTGAAGATAATATATACTCTCTGTCCTCTGAGAGGTACTCCACAAAGACCTGTCCTTTCTGAAATTTCACTAGGCTGTTTCAGTGCATCAGAGAAATTAAAACAGCAACAGTAAAGATGATGTTTGATGTTTCTCTGTCTTTCTTTCTTTTTTTTTTTTTTTAAAAAAAAAGCTTTTTTTCTTTTCTTTTTCTTTCCTTTTTTTTTTTTTTTTTTTTCCTTCCTCCCGCCCCTTATCTTTTATTTTTATTTATTTATTTACTTATTTTTCTGAAAAATCTGGGAAGGTCTGAAGTTCCAAAGTCCAGGCCATGGTCTGACATGGGTGATATCACCATTCAGATTTGCAGGATCTTGTCAAGGCCCTTCCACTAAAGTATAATCAGAGCTGAAAAGCATCAGGTGCTACATTTCCCTTCCTTTCTCTTCTTGGTTACAGCTGTGATAGTTGGACTTTCAAATGGCCTGATCCACCTCTGTTTCCTAGCCCCATGCATTCCACAGGGATTACATGCTCTTATGCTCTGCATCAACAGGAGACAAAAGAGTTGTTTCTATGGATGCAGGAAACTAAGGGGTGATGGACAGACAAGCAAATGACTGATTTACAGGATGTTGTGCTATACCTATGCTCAAAGGAAAAGAGATGGATTTTTTTTTTCTTTCTTTTTCTTCCCCCCCCCTCTTTTTTTTCCCCTGAAATATAATCTATAATCAGCAACATGTGGAGGTTTCCACTTGCTGTCTCCTTAGACAATGCTTATACTCTTCAATGGTAGTGATGAAAGTTGCATCCTCTCCTTCCCACAGGAGAATAAAGGTGACATGATCCGTACAGACCTGCCCCTTCTGACTTTTCACAGTTAACCAGAAAGCTTTATTGTACCTGAGAAAACATGGTTTGTTTATTCTTCTGCTGTTCAGTGGGACTTCTGTAACTGGTTAACTTGCAATCTTTGGAGCACAACAGGAGTTGTGATGCTACCACTGAGTATGGATAACCTGCATGTGCATAGAATCATAGGATCATAGAAGGGTTTGGGTAGGAGGATCATCGAGTTCTAACCCCTGCCATGGGCAGTGACACCTCTCACCAGACCAGGTTGCTCAAAACCCCATCCAACCTGGCCTTGAACACTTCCAGGGATGGGGCATCCACAGCTTCTCTGGGCAGCCTGTGCCAGTGCCTCACCACCCTTACAGTAAAGAATTTCTTCCTACTATCTAGCTTAAATTTACTCTTATAGCATAAAACTGTCATCCTGTCACTACAATTGCTCATGAAGAGTCCATCCCCATCTTTCCTGTACAGCCTCTTTAAGTACTGGAAGGCCTCTATGAGCCTCCCTGGAGCCTTCTCTTCTCTAGGCTAACTAGCCCCAACTTTCTCAGCCTATCTTCACAGGAGAGGTGTTCCAGACCTCTGATCATCTTTGCGGTCCTCTTCTGGACCTGTTCTTACAGGTCTATGTCTTTCTTGTGCTGGGGGCTCCAGAGCTGAATGCATCCTGTTTTCCAAATCTACCAGGCTTCTCCAATGAAAGATCTTGAGTAACAAGGCGTTTGCTGTCACCAGCTACTTCATTTGTTCCTTTACATGAACTTAAGCACAGTAATGAGACTGTCTCCTTGTGACCTGCCATACCATTAGGATTCTCCATGACTGCTAGCCAACCTCCTGAAAAAATAGGCCCAACTTGAGAAAAGGGAACATCTGCAGCACTGACAGAGTTTCAGACTCATTAAAATACCTAATGCTAGCAGCAAAGCCCTCTGGAAAACACTGGATCAACACTAAAAAGCCAGTTCTCAGAGGGCCTCCTGAGTTACATGAGTACTTGTATTAATTTGACAGGAAGAAATTCCTGACATAATTTGCCCCATGCCATTGAGTCAGTGAGAAAAACTAAGGAGTTTCTGGCTTGAGGCTCAACCCCTGATTAGTCACTCTAGCCAAATGATCACTGCAAATAAGGGAGATGGAGGGTACTTGCTGGGCTGTGTTTGATGGAGGGAGGGTTGTGCTCACACACACTAGCATCAGCACCACACAAAGACAGTACTGGAATGAATTCTTGGCCAAGCAGGTACCTGTGTGCTCTCTTTTCACAGACTAAGGAAACTACACCTGCTGGTTTGCAGAGTGGGTCTTGCAAACTACCTTTTCATCTAAGTTGTTTGTTTTAAGAAAAATCTAAGCCAGCTTGCTGGGGAGAGGGAACCATCCCACTCACCATCCCTGGAGGAGTTTTACACTACCAGGTATGAGGGCAGAATCTGATCCCATTTGTTGCATGAAGATCTTTTGATCTTGGAGATCTTTTGATCTTGGAGATCTGCTTTTGAAGATCTCCAAGGAGGGAAATGCCACAACCTCTTGGACTACCTGTGACAGTGCTTAGTCACATGCATAGTAAAGTGCTTCCTGATGTTTAGACAGAACCTCCTGTGTTCCACTTTGTGCACATTACCTCTTGTCCTGGCACTGGGCACCACTGAAAAGAGCCTGGCTCTGTCCCTTCTGACCCCTCCCATCAGATGTTTTCAAACATTTATAAGATTCCTCCCCTTGGACTGTCTCCAGTATGCTCTCGTCTCTCTTGTATGAGGGGGCAGAACTGGACACACTACTCCAGGTGCAGCTTCACCAATGCTCACTACACACTCTTGAGGTATCCATGAAGGATGGGGCTCTGGGTCCAGGGGATCTTCTGTGGATCTTTATGGGATCTTAGGAGCTGAAGACAGTGTCCTGTTTACTACAGCAGCAGATGGGTGTATTGTATTTTCCCAAGTGCATGTTCTGTTTATCTGGACTTTGAACCTTCTTGAGAATTAGCGGGGTACAGCACTTTCTCTTCTTACTCCAGGTCACAGAGTTTCCCTTGCTACAATCCATAAAAAAAAAAAACCCTCCTCAGGCTGAGAAACCCATGACACAATCTAGTGCTGTGGTGTGCTGACGGCTCAAATGTCAGGATGAGTGTTTAGCCCTCCTGCAGGCAACATTGTCCCCACCCCATCTATCCCCAGTGCAGGCCTTTGTTTGAACCCCATGGGAGGAAAATAATCCCCTTGCTTCTGACCACACCTGGATTCAGCTTCCAATTTGGCACCTTGAAAAGTGGGCCAATTCTCCAACAGTTTTGCAAGGACTAAAGCCAGGGTGAATACAGCTAATTTTCACCACTCTAATTAGGTGGTGAGTTAGCAAGAGGAGACCTCACCTGTTAGAAAAATTAGAAAGCAAGAGAGGAAGAGAGAGAAAGAGAAGGAAAGAAGGCAGAAAGGAAGGTGAGCCAAGAGAGAGAAAGAAAGGGAGAAAGAGAAAGAAAGGGAGAGAAGGAGAAAGGGAGAAAGAAAGAGAGAAAGAGAGAAAGAAAAAGAGAAAGAAAGGAAGGGAGAAAGAGAAAGAGAGAAAGAAAGAGAAAGAAAGAGAAACAGAAAGAGAGAGAAAGAGAGAAAGAGAAAGAGAAAGAGAAAGAGAAAGAGAAAGAGAAAGAGAAAGAGAAAGAGAAAGAGAGAAAGAGAAAGAAAGAGAAAAAGAAAGAGAGAGAGAAGAGAGAGAAAGAGAGAGAGAGAAAGAAAGAAAGAAAGAAAAAAAAGGAGTAAGAGAAAGAGAAAAGGAAAAGGAAAAAGAAAAAATAATGGCCCTGAAAAAAATAAAATTAAATTAAATTAAAATAAACAAAATACCAAATAATTGGTAACTGTGACTATGAGGGAGGCTGAAAGCAACCCCTTTTCCTTACAGGTGCAGGACAGAAGAGTCTGTCTTACAGGTGTGATGTCTGAGCATTGGAGGGGCACCAGAAGCTTAGAAGCAGCCACAGAGCAAAAGCCTTCATGCATTTTCTGGCTTGCTTTAGCTGTAGGTCTCTGCGAAAAATTTTACTGGACAAATGAGACTATGTTCCTGTTGTTACTCATGGGAATTCATTGGTTCAGAGAAATGCCTTGAAAATATGTTGAAACCCTTGAAAATCATTGAAAATATGTTGAAAAATACGTTGGCTCAGACAAACAAAAAAATCTTCACTAGCACACCAGTAGACCTGGCCAAAAATCAGTGTTTTCCTCAGTGTGTTTAGTGATCAGGTGCCTTCCCCCCATCCCTCCCAAAAGAAGAAAAAAAAAAAAAAAGAAAAAAAAAAACACACACACACAACAAAACATCTGCTCTAGATTACTTGAAATAAAGGGGACCCAAACCTGTATGTATGGCTTTCTTAGCTTCTCCTACACAGAGAGCCAGGGCCATGGAAACACCAGACTAAGAGGCTTAGAGTAAATCCTGGCAGTCTCAGTGCTAGCAACTCTCCCACTGATAAACAAAGCCTAATAAATAAGTTTGAGAGAAAAACTAAATGAGAATGTGTCATTGTTGAGCAGTTAATTAGGATCTTTCTAAGCATTTGTGCAGCAGAGAACAAGAAAATTAAAGAATATAAAAACATATGTTGGCAAGACTGAATACACTAAAAGTAAACACTGCTGTTATTATTAGTAGTAAAAATAATATTAATTAGTTGTATTACAGTAGCACCTAGTGGTGCTACTGGATCTCATCCCCAGGCGAGTTCAGGGTCCCAAAAACACAAAGGTCTTAAATAGAAATTGTGCATATTTGTATTCATGTACATATATATATATATGCAACGTACATATATATATATATAGATAGATAGATGTATACATAACACATAGAAACACAACTCAAATGATGAAGAAACCCCAGTACATGGAGATCCAACTATAGAATATTTTGTAACTTGAATTCTTTACTATTTTTTGCATGGCTTCAGTGAAGCTATTTGCAATTGTTACTTACAATAAACAGACTATGGCATTGTAGTAGCAGTGCTGGAATCAAAGTATACACATGTATGTGTGTGTATTCACATATACTTTATATATACAAACATATGTATGGAGATATATATATATATATTTATAAACACACACATAAAAGAAGGTGCTTTCTCCTTACTTCGGTAAGGACAACACAGAAAGCTTGGCTGAAGGAAGAATAAACCCTACCCCAGCTGCTCCATTTCCTCACCAAGCTCCATTTCCTTACCACAAGCCAAGCTGCTGCTGTCCTTTCTGTGCATGCATGAACAGCATGAACATTTTGGAGCGTGGTGTCCCTCCCCACCTTGAAATCTCCTTTAGGAAAGTCATAGCTGCCCTTGGCTAAGCCAGCACTGCATTGCCTCAAACGTACAGATCCGTATGTTTGAGTTTCTGCAGCTGCTGCTGGCTTCTACCAAACCAATCCAAATAAAGAAAACAACCCACCTTCTATTTTCTGATGTGAATTGCCATAACTGGGAGAGTGTATAAGGACCCAAATGACATACTGTTAACTGTAACTCTGGATTAATTAGCACATGGGAACTAATTTGTTAATGTGTTGGCACCTAGATTTCCTAAGAAAACGAGCCCCTGCAGATTATCCGGGTTCCTATTTCAAGCGGAATGTTGCTGAGATTTGAAAAGAAAACCTAGTTTTACCCTAGAATAGCATCAGCAGAAGCATTACAGTCTTGAAGTTTTCAATGATGAAATTGCACCGCAGGTTGAGGCATCAATTTAATGTCCAGAGACATGCTTCGTTTGAATGATAATTTCATTAGATTAGTTTGTAAACTTTTAATGCAGGTTGTATTATATGTCTAGAAGAAACAATTTGTGTGACAGACTATCCTTCATAATCCCCCTCTTCAGACTTCTGGTAACAAAAGACCCTTAATGCTGAAGATGTTTTGTGGGAGGAGAAACATTTTCCAAACAAGCAGTTTCTCCATTCCAGCCCAGGTAACAAAGAGGCCTTAGGAATTTCTGTGGCCTTGTCAGAACTGGCCCATTGGTCTTAAAGCCACCTGCTGCTTAAGCCATTGGTCAATAGATTAACTGCTGCTATTACTAAGTGTTTAGAAAAGTAAGTTATGTGGCAGAACAAACAAAATCAACCTCCTTAACACTTGTTAATTCAAAATTTAATAAATCTGCACTGAGAACAGTGAGGCAATCAAGGGGGTGGGGTGGGTAAGAAAGCTCTTAGTACGCACTGGTCCTCCAAGCAAAGTATCATGTATCAGATAAAAAGTCTTCATGGCATCTCACACAAAAGGATAATTCTCTATTTGCTTTGCAAAACTCCCTTGACACTTCCCTCCACCCCTCTGCCTTCCTCCTTTTCTTCCGGTTTTCTGATGCTGCTCTGTGCTGTACATTTTGGGCAACTTCCAAATCTCAGTCACATAAGATAAATTCACAACAAAGAGCAATAGCAAAAACTTCCCAGTGGAGAGGCTGGAAGCATTCAAATACTGGCCAAAGCTGTGACACTCCACATCTCTGCATGTCATTCTCTTTCTGCAGTGAAATCAGTGTTTTAACAAAGCACATCCTCCAAAGCTCTGTGCCTGCCTTCACACACAACTGAGGACTTTGCAGCACCATGGCAGGCCAGGAAGATTTTGGCAGGGGAGCTGAGGAGTTTTGGGAGGCTGATGCAGGTACTCATCCTCATGGGGCTGGCTTGAGCAAGGGCTGGAAAAGTGCTACCTATTTGTCTTAAAATAAGCCATACAAATCTCTTTCACTTCCTGCTTTATGCTATTTCATGAGAAAAAAAAAATATAGACTTGGGAGAAAAAAATGTTTTTGCTTGCAAAAAAGGGGGATAGAGATATACCAGGTATTTGGCCAGATTGAGTTAGACGTTCTCTCTCCTTGCTTCTGTCTGAATCTGGAAAGATCCAGAGAGCTGTTGGAACAAATTTCCATTTCTGTAGTGTCTTTTCTTAACAGGAGCTCCTTCACAATCTTATGTTGCATTAATAAGTCATTTGTTCCACATATATGTCAGCCGTGACTTAAAACTAGGATTGCAGTTGTCCTTCCTTAGTTTATAATCATGGGACGGATGCTCCCATTGAGTCTGTGTTTTCCCAAAGGATGCTCAGGGGAAGAGAAAAGACCTGAATAGCCAGGGAAGAGGCAGGAGTGGAGCAATGCACAGTAACATCTTCCTTCTCCGGCACACTTCAACACAAGGTGAAGTATAACAGATGGCGCTGGTCTTTTCTTCATCAATATGGCTGGGTTTGGGGGGTTGGCTTTGTGGTTTTTGCTTGTTTGTTTTCTGTTTGACTCCTGACAGCATCATTAATTTGCTGGGTCCCATTCAAATGATTAGGAAGACACAGGGAGAAGGCAGCAAGGACAGATAACACAGCTGAAATGTTTACTTGGCCAGAAATCAGAGCTGACTTCAGTATCCTGCAAACAGAAGAATTGCTGGGGGCAGCAGGCCCTTAGTGAGCAAAGGAGAAGGGGTGCTGCATTAAGCCATGCAGCAGTGATAACACAGGTAGGGAAAGGGAGGGATGTACTCTGCCTCCTCTTTCCAGAGTTCCCACAAGTCTAAAACCAATTTTTCCAAGTGTGTTTGGCTGGTCCAGAACACCCAAGCTGGCAGGAAAGGGCAGCACCTCCCTCAGGAAAACAAGGCATCTTCCAGTCTAGTTTTCAGTGTGACTTCCCCAGGATCCATATACTGGGCTGTGATTACTCTGCGGAGATTTAAGACTGGATCTGGCTGAGTTTTCTTTAAGCAGGCATGAGAATAAATGCTATTGCAAGCCTCCGTGCTGTTTGGAGGACTGAAGGCTCCCCCTGCACATGACTGCAAATCTCCTGAGAGGAGAACACAGCAGTAACTCCGAAAGGTTTTCCTTGCAGACCTTGTCAAGCTGTTTTTCCCCTGGTAGGGGAGCATTTAGACGTCTATGAACAAGATAAGATAAATGATTTATTGTGGCATGGTAGGTATTGCTAGGCTATCAGCCACCATCACGGAGTCCAAGCTGATGGTTGCAGCAAGGTATTAGGGGCTATCTGTAGAAAGGACGTTTATCTCAAATTTCTTGAATACATCAAAGCTCTGTGCATTTCTGGGAATATGTGGGGGTAAGGAAAATGCTAAAAATTTTTCATCTGGGCTTCTTTCCTTCCTTCTTTCCCCATGCCTAATCCCCCAACCTTTGCAGCAGTCCGGTAAAATTGTGGTGGAAGGTCAAAGTCGGAGGTCCATGCATAATAAAAGATTGTATGTGGTCTGAATAGGCTGTGTTATGAATATCTCTGACTCCAGGACCTAGGACACAGCTCTTGTAGGCAGGCCTTAGGCTGTAGGCTCCTCATTATGGCAGTCAAACTAGTCTTTTTGACACAGTGTAGGGAAAGAACACAGTGTAAAGAAAGCCAGATCCAGCGCCATATTTCTGCTCTGCAAGGAGCGCCTGTAACACTTCCATTCACAGTATCTCTTTCCAAGGAGGTGGGTGAGCATCTGTTTTCACAGCTGACACCAAAGCTGGTTTTCCGCCAGTCTGCTAGCAACAGATACTAGTGAGCAGGGTCCCATTTGACAGGCGTAAACTCTAGGTAGTTTACTGTAATGCAGTTAAAATCAAATCCTAGTCTGCTGTGCAATGTCCCTGCGTTCCCTCTGCCTGGCAAGGTCAGATGAATAATATTAAAAATGTGTGCTCTCTGATTCCTTTTCACTTATCTTTAATGTGACATTGCTTTCTGTACACATATTAATAGCATAAGCCAAATAAAATGTGGAGTAAATAAATATATTTTTAGATGTTACTTTATTTGGAAAACAGGAGATGCAGTCTCTTCTTAGACTTCCCCATGAGCCAAATGTTGCTATACTGCCATGATGTGATTAAATCACATAATTTCCTTGCTCAGTCATAACGAAGAAACCTAAGCTCAATTGTTTTTCCCCTTTGAGGCTAAGAATTTAAAATGTCTTTAAGAAAAGGCTGATTTTGGATCATTTTCTGTTTTGATTGTGCTAGGTATTACACGGAGCGCAAAGGCAATACATGTTATAACATGACACTTAAACTGTTATTACACTTGTATTGCATTTAGAAGAAAAAATCTTCAGTCATTCATAGTTAACCTAAGAGAGCATGTTTCCCAATGTGACATTTACATGTTTTAAAAATAATGGGATGATTTGTTTCTTTCCCCTTGAATTCAAGGCAGAGAGGTTAGAAGGGGAAGCAGAGGGGACATGGAAAGTGGCTTATATTGTCAAGGTCTCCTTAACCATTAAGCTGTGAGGAAAGAATCAGAATGTTTTCTTGGGCAAAAACAGAGAGATTCTTCACTGATGGCCGTCCTTCTCAGCCTTTCCTATCACATGCTAGCAGTTAAAATAATACTCACCTACTGGGCATCCAGCAGAGTTGATCTACCTTTTCTGCTAGGAGGTTCACGTCCAGTCAAGCCTGATTAATCTGTTGCAAGTCCTGAATGATCCTAAATATAACACATAACAGCTACACCTGTTTATCAAGTCAGTTCATTTCCCTTCCCCTATTCCACACTGAAAAGGAGCATTAATTAAAACAGTAAACAAACGAGCGCCTATTCTAAATCAGAGCTGCAGGCAAAGAAGAGATAACTTAGGCTCTTGAGAAGAGGGATTTTCAGTTAATTTATGGAATCTACTGTCACTCTCAGGGCAAGGGAGCTTACTTTGCTGGGAAATTGAAGCAGACAGGCTTTGTCTAAACACTTCTTTTTTCACAGAATATCCTTTTTTTTTTTTTTTTTTTACTTCAATTTTTAATCAAGCTTTTTTTTTTTTTTTTTTTTTTTTTTTTTTAAGGAAAGAAATTACTAGATTTTTCTAGTGTTCTGATGAGTCATTCAGCTTTTATTTTCCTGTTAGATGCCCAAAAGGCAGAGGAAAGGAGTGAGGAGAAGAGCTTTAAAAAACACTGTGAGGAGATTAAACATTCTGTTAGTAAATTGTTCCCCAGAAACTAATTGCTATGTTTCCATCCACTTTGATTATTCATTATTTTGCCAGCATTTTCATCTGGGTCTGTACCTGATCCTGGACCAGTACTGATGTGAGCATAAGATTTTGTCCATTCAGAGACCTGGTGACTGTAGGGAACCCACCTGAACAGTTGCAAAATAGTCTCATAATGACTAGACTGATTGCTATACTGAGGAGCCTACAGTATAAGGCCTGCCTGTAAGAGCTGTTTGCCCTGTGCACTGTAGATGTGAGCATATGAACAAGCTTACAGTACTGTGACGTAGAGTCCAGTCCTGCCTGCAGAAATACCCAGAGACCGCAAGGAGAGCATGGGGAGAATCAGGCAGGGAAAGCCCAGCCTGGCTGCTGGCTGTGTTCAAGGACGCTGCTTGCATTTGTCTCCCCAAACCAGCACGAGAGTGGGCTTCCCACTCTGCATGAGAAATCACACAAGGAAATCACCCAGGTGTTGGTGCTGCAAGGTCAGGACCTCTACTTCCATATATTGATATGTTTTTAAGGGAAGATATGTAGTATTTTTTTCTCTCTCTTTTTTTTTTTTTTTTTTTGATATAGGGGAAGAAACAGAAAATAAGCAGAGGACAGCAGTGCAGAAGACATGGGGGCTAGATCCCCGTGGAGAATGAAGGGGTGATATGCTCTGAATTCCCCATCACAGGAATACTGCGGAGCTAATTGAGACTGGCTCTCCCACATCCCTGGAGAGTGTCCTGACCTCCTACCTACAGCAGCTGGGGAGCAGTGAGAGGCAGAACAGACCTTCTTCCTCTCTCCCTCCTCCCTCATCATTTTTAATCAGAAATCCTACCCTGAGAAACCTTCCCTGCTGTAGCTCCTGCTGTACGCTCCCAGGACAAGTTTCAGTTTCAACAAATCACCATTATCTGTCAAAAAGTTCACAACCTGCTCTTGTTATGAGCTGTTTTTCAGTTCTAGTGCATAGCTAAAAAGATTACTACTCTGCCCAAAATAAAATACTATTGGCAGGGAGACAGTTTAAACTCCTATCAGCCAGGATTTGTCATGATGAAGGCTGCATTTTGCAGGAATCATACTATCATTTTGCTTCTTACAACAGTGTTGGGACTCTCTCCCTGGGCTAATTAATATATTAGATGCTTTATTTTATTTCAGGCTGAGATTTAGAATAATTCAGTTTGCAAAATTACATTGAAATTGTAGTTTTCATAAAATGGCAGACAGACCAAAAAAAGTTCTGTAAATCTTTGTCATTTCAGATATAAACCTCCTTTAAAGATACAGGAATGCCTTGTACATATTTCAAATCATCCAGCTTTTCCTCCTGGCATATCCAGTAATCATGTTGACAAATTAATGGTAGAGAATTAGTTGTACATTAAAGATTTAAATTATATTATGCAGCACATTGTCATAAAATGATAAAAACAATAGGAAAATAAATGTAAATTAATTCAAGTTACTGACATGTAAAACACAGAGTGACATCTGTACACTTAACAACTTGTGCAGCTGCCATACTTTCAAACATAAAGTAAGTGTTAGGTGCAAAGGAACAGGGGAAGCGGTATAGCACACCCCACGCTCTGTGGTGCACACGGAGGCAGGGGATGGGGCCAGAGCCAGTGTTTGGGAACTTCAGTGGGCTGGGCAAAGTGTAACTCCGGTTCTAAACAAACAAATCTGTGTCCAGACTCACCCCTTTGTGCCCCCGGGGGGACACTAGAGAAGGTGCCTTTGTCAAGCAGAATGAATACCCCGTAATGACAATACCGGGGGTTTTGTATTATCCCACCCTGAACGAAAACCTGTGAGTCCCTGTAAATGCCAAAGTGAAATTGCTTCCAGGGGCACAACCCTTGGACTTTCAAGGGCTCGCACACTACTGTGCAAGCTAATTACACGGATGCCGTTTCCTGGTATGAAGGAATGTGTTACCTGCAGCAACGGGTGCAGAAAATATGGGGAGCGGGAGGCACTAGGAGGAAGCAGAAAGCTGCAGTGAATTCAAGCCCCGGCTCTAGGTTTATACCCACAATCCAGACCCATGCTGGGAGACTAATCACTCAGGCCATTCTTTGGGCTGTTGTCCAATCAGCCCCTGAATAGCAAAACTTCACAATGCAGAGTATGAATTAGAGGGGAATAAATGTGGGTGCAGACTTTTTTTGCAACAATACCTAACTGGGCCTTTCAGCCAGGACAACTCATGGACAAAGGCACGGCGGAAATTGAAGTAACTTTTGGAGGCCCTCATGGCTCTTGTCAGTAAGAGCTAGCTCTAAAACGGTAGCACTGCCTTCTTTTTGTGTGGACCGGATCAATTATTCACTGGGGAGGAAAAAAAAAAAAAAAAGTCTTAAAAATTGGGTATTTTTGTTGTACTTACCTAGGAAATCATGGCTGTTCACAGAATAAAACCAAATATTTTTGTCTCCTCCTCCTCCTCCTCCCTTTGGTGGATGCTGTAATTATTTAGGCAGTGGTAGAGTGCAAGCATCCCACAGACACCCCCCGCCCCTGCACCAGAAGGAGAGAAAAGCTTCTTGAGCTATAGAGATGTCAGGTCTGTGTTTTAAAATTTAGCTTTGTTTACCCAACAGAATGGAATTCATTACTGTGCAAAAGTGGTTCAATTTTCTGACCTTTTTTTATTCAAAATGTTGAAAGTAGCAAAAAGCTCATTCGAAGGTCACAGGTTTATGTATCTATTCTCTTAAGTGTTTTAGAAATTCATATGGAGGACACTAAAGGTGGAATATGTGAAAACATACTGTTCATTGTTTACCCTAACCTTGCCATGATTATTAGATAAATGAGTGAAGCAAAATGGCATTAAAAGCCATTGTTAACAGTGATTTTTTTTTTTTCCTGAAGACTGTTCATTTTTGCCCCTGATCTGCAAAGGTCATTTTCTAATTCTTTTCACCGAGTAGTTTATATAACTTCTGCATTTCAAGTCTATAAAAAGCTTTTGCAGACTTTTCATACTGTAAGTAGTAATTTGTTTCATTACCGTTTGAATTTTTATATGTAATTCCTACAGACGTTTTGATGATATTGTCAGGCTTAAAAGCTGAAAGGCTTTTCAGTGTGTATTTTTTTTTTAACCCAGATCCATTCTATCTGGATAATTTAAAATTAGTGGAATTAATCAGTCAGCCATTTAAAAGCCAAACTTTATGGAGTGAGAGATTTGAGGCAAAATTATTTTATTTTTCTGTATCCACAGCTTATTTGAAAGGCCTTTTCAGCTAGCTATCTGAAGCTGATATTTAACTGTTACTTATTCCCCTAATTTCTGTCCTTTGTTAGAGGAACTTTCCTAGCTAGATCTTGTTGCTCCGTTCCATGCTAATTGCAAGCTTACATTATATAAATGGCTTTGTAAAGAAAACTATAACCCTAAGCCTTGAAAGTTGCATGTTTCTATTTGCTCAAACTTGATGCACTTATTTGGAGAGGGTCATTTCGAGGAAAGCTGTGTAGGCACTAAGAATGTCCTGTATAATAAGCTTAAACAGAACCCTTTGTCAGGCCTAGTATTCTCAGGCCTGAAAATTAGGCCTCCTTTTTCTAACCGCGGGCTGAAGTGGTTCATTACCGCAGCCTCCTTCGCCGGGCCTTGGCCCAGCCATTCCCAGTACTCGAGCGCTGTAACTTCCTTAAAAAGGAAGAAGGAAAACATGGCACACAAAGGTCTTGTTAGCACTTCCTATGCGAAATTAGCAGCTTTCTAAAAGGTACAACTCCAATTACCTCACATTGTGGGGACGCGCACAAACCCAACAATGCGTCCAGTCTTGCAAGTGACATTCTGTCTCTCTGGAGTTACTTCCCTAATTAGGGATGACGAAGCTCCATTCTGGCGAGTGCATCTATTTACAGTGGGCCACAATGCCGCAACTCGAGCATCCTTCTGAAAGGCCCGTGTTAAAAAACACAAGTGCTCTTTTGGCGGAGCTGTCTATGGGGAAGCGCCGCATTCCTGGCGGCTACACCCTCGAGAAAGTGCCGCTGCGTTCCCCGTATTGTTCACACTTCAGGACTCATTGTGGACAATAAAGCTTCTGCCCAGCGAGCTCTGGGAATTACAGTGGACAATGGGGAGGCATTCTTAGGAGAGTCTAATGATGGAAAAAAAGAAAAATATTTATTGCTTTTGACAGTTTCACAAGGGGCAAAAATCCTTGTCATGGCTAAAGTTTCCACAGCTGTTGGAGGAAGGGTGGTCATATGGACTAAAACAGTTCAGCTCCTTTGTTAGGAGCCTGAGCACCAGGGCCAAGCTGTGAAATTAAAGATTAAGTTCATTAAGGTAAGATAATGGCGCTTGCATTGTTGTTGATACAGGTGTAGCAGCAAGGCCTGGCTCGCTGAACCTATCTGCGTGGTGGCTCCGCGCGAGGGAAACCCTCTGGCAGTGGGAGCACACTGGAGACATTTGCTGTTTGCTCACCTCCCAAAAAGGCTAGAGACCTGAGCCTTTGCGCACTGGGGGGTGGGAAGCAGGAAGCATTTGGGGGCACCATGGGACATGCCTTTGCCCTGAGAAGAAGTCTGCCTGGATTTAGGGCTCGAATACGCGCCAGCATGTTTCCGCCGAATGGAAATGTCTTGAAATATTGGTGGTGTTACTGTGAGAGACGAGGAATTATTCATTCCCCTGGTAGCTTATTTGACATAAAAGTGTTGCTGATTATTAGTTTGCTGCTGCTGCTAAGTGTTTGGATTCTTCATTATTATTGTGTTATTTGTATTGTTAACAGTTCAAAAGTTCAACAGTTTCAATTAAATTGCACTCTAATATTAGGGTTCCAGTATGAAATTACTGTAGTTAATAATAAAATAAGACCTTTGTGTAGGTATATAGATAGCTTCCCAAATTCATTAAAAAAGCCCTCATGAATTAGCACAAACATACTGCTGGGGGTTGCGCTGTTTTGATTCAGAAGATCAATTATCTATTGTGCTATTTCTGTGATGAAGACGGATGATAATTTCAAGTGATTAAAAATGCTGCAGTACTGTTTCCATTTTATTTCATTACAATAAACATAAAGCCAAGGCTTGCATTAAAGAGTCTGATGGCTCAGTTTTGCTGTTTTACTTTATCTTGCATATTGGTTGCACAGCACAGACACTGATTTTGACTGCTGCAAGGGTCACATGCAGAAACGAGCAAGCCGGTGAGCAGAATTGTTTGCAAACCTGCTGCTCGGAAAATGTGCTTGCATGGCAAAGCTTGCGAGAGAGTACAATTTAATCTGCTCTTGTTTCACCTGCTATGATGCTGCTCCTCTGTGCTTACTCCTGTTTGTTTTGCAGTGTAAGGTGGTTTGAGGTAATACACTTTGGTAAGGATGTAGGTCCTCTCTTTAATATATTTTCTTCCACAGGTTTTGTGCAGGTTAGTGTCAACAAGTGCACACAGACAGTTTTTGAGAGACCAGAATTTACACAGCCTGATGTCTGTCCTTTCCAGGTTTGGCCCATGCACAGAATTTAGTTTTCTGTCTCATTCTGCTTTGGCAATTCAATAGTTTCTGTGTCCATTTGGAAAAAAAAAAAAAAATGGAAAATACTGGTCTCAGAAATTCCTTAAAGACAACATCTTTTATTCAAAACTGAAGAAATGTCCGTATTAACAGGCACATGAAAAATAGATTCTTCATCTTCAAGCTAACAGTGCATTGGGCCTGATCCTGCTAACATTAAAGAATTGGTTCCATTATCTTCTGCCTACTTTAATCTGTTTTCCACATACAGACGCCTAAGGAATGAAATAGCAGTTCAGGTTAAAACTGTGCTGAGCTATAGATATGCTAAATACTAGAAACCCTTCATTTTTTTAGGGAGACATCTGATTGTATATAAATGCTTTCTTTTTGCTCCTGAAGACTATAAACAGCGTATCAGTATTTTTAGAAAGTAATTCAAGAAACATGTAACCTCCTTATGGCATCTTTAAAATTTAGGATCTAGGTTTACTCTTGTTGATGTAGATGATGAATTCTGTTTGCTCACTTGACAGAAAAACCTGTTACATAGCTGGAATATATATTACATTACAGCTAACGTAACATTTCACCTAACCACTTGATGATTATAAAGAATGTTGCAGGCAACTTAAGTTTTCTTAGGTCTCATTTTATATTTTAGCACTACTGAAAACAGCCATTAAAATGGTGCTTTTTAATGAGGCAAATTTTTATTTTTTATTTATTTTTTTTAAAGTTCAGGATGTTTTTCTTTAAAGGGCTGTTTATTACTCAAATAGGTTCAACTATTTTCAGCTAAATGAATAATTTTAATGTAGCCTGTGAAAAACAATTTGTAAAAAAATTCATTAAAATCTTAAAATATATACCTTAAACCTCTTCTGTTTTAATGTTTTTGAAAGACTTTTGAAAAAGACTTGTAAAATATAACTGAACAGTTCATGAAATAATTTGACTACAGATCATTATTGACAAATTAAATTAGCTTTGTTTTCCTGCATGTAGATGTGGCTGAGGCAAGAGAAAAACTTCCCATATTTATTAAATTGATCACAGCCTAAAGAAGATACTTTGTTCAGATGGGTAAAAAAAAAAAAGTGAAGAAAAATGACACTTCAGCTGTGTTGCTCAATTTATGTTTTCATTTATACAGGATAGGGGCATTACAGTATTTTATTTGGAAAATATCTTTCAGTTAGATTGTTTTCAAGACAATTTTGCTCCTTGGAATTGTTAATAGGTTGCATGTATAAATGTGTTTCTCTTTCTAATATATGCATATGCACAGCTGTATTGATAAATGCCTACAATATTTACATTTGGATAAGAGTATAAAAGTATGTATATATAAATACAACTTCTGTATGGGAGTATGCATATGTGTATCTATTAATTTGAATAATTTGGCATATTCGTATTGCTTGATATATATTATATCGTAGATGATTTGTTCATTGTAATCTTTCCTCATTTGCATAAAAATATAACAGATCCAGTAATAATAAAAATTCCTGTGAGATAAATGACTGTCTGTAGCACTGTTTTCATTTTTTCCTGCTTTTCCAACATGCTGTCATAAAAATAGTATAAAATTTTTAGAAATTCTTGCCAAATCTTTTGTCTTAGGAATTATGCAGTGAATTTGCACCTGTGATTAATGATTATTAAGCTCCATTTGTTCTGTGATTGACCACCTCTTCTTGGAGAGTAATTCATCAGTAGGAAATACGTATCAAATTTAAATAGTGGCTATATTTTGCTAAACAAACCGCCGAATGAAATACAGTTTACACAATAGTGTCTACTTTTGTTATTCTCTGAAGGATAAAACTACATGGTTGTGAAGTGAAACTTTCCAAGCACATGTTGATAATTGCAGGAATTAGTGCTGCACGTGTGTAGGGCTTACGAGAAAATTTCAGCATGTTTTTTTTGAGACCGTTTTTTTTGTTGTTGTTTTGTTTTGTTTTGTTTTGTTTTTCCGGCTTATAAACCTGGTGTTTTTGACTCACCAATATATGGTGATTATTAGTAAGAGATCTATGAGATTGCATTTGCCTGTGCCCTCTACAGTATGTCCTAAAACTGTAATATTGCTCAGTTGTTGGGTCCACCTCCTGTTCTCTGTGGATTAGTTATTTATCTTGGGTATTGAGTATATCAGAAAAGATTAATCTAAGAGTCATTATATGTGTTTTAATATTAACATTTGTCATTGCCAAATCATAATTTATATTCTAAAAAGTGTTCATGCCCTTTAGCAGCATGATTAGCAAATATTTTGTAAGGAAAATGGATGGACAGATTTACAGATTTAGTATATGGATTTCACACAACACATTATTCTGTCTATTTTGTCCTGCTGGAAGTAAAAAGCTCAGAGCTTTTTTTTTTTTTTTTTTTAATATTGTTTAAGGGATTAGGCTGACATTTCTGAAGAATCTCGTATGGGCTAGAAAGGCTGTTAGTAAGCATCCATGCTTTTTTGGCAAGAGAAATTAGCCTTCATTGAGCTCCACACTGTGCAGCTTTTGCAGCTGGTACACAAATTAGCAAGCATAGTTAGACTCCAGAGCAAGTCATTTTTCCAGGAAGCTATTTCCTGTAAATTTAATATTGCAACTTTTTGATATAAATGATCAGAACTTTGGGGGTATAAAATCTTGTAGTCATCAAACAGGGGATGTAGTCAGAGTAAGAATACACACGAGAATACTTTGGCCAACTGGAATGTCCTCTTGTGAAGTACTGTGTGGGTTCCTGGATAAGCGTACGTAGTCAACTGAATAGGCTATAGTCACTTCTAGGTCTCTCCTTTCTCCTTTTTATATGAGATACAGAGATTTAAATGAATCTAGCAGACACCTAATGGATCACAGGAGAGCAGTGATGCCCTTCTTTACACTATTTATCTTTAAAACCATCACAATGCTCTCTTTCTGTCCAATGCATAAATTGCCAGAAGGGGAAAAAATGTTTATTTACTGTCCTTGCACCCAATGGCTATTCCCTCTACCAGATCAAAAATATTTGTCTCTGAACAGTGTATGGCTAATCTACAGGGCATATAGATGTTGCACCTAGCGTTAAACCAGTCAGCTTGTGTACAACACAGAATCTAACTGAGAAGTACAGTGATCTTGCCTACTTGGGACTTTGACCTCCTGGAGCTGGACTGCTTCCAGGAGTTAAGCTGGCACAGTGCTTCACAGCACTGTGGTCTTCAGTGCAGACATGCCCTCAGGCAGAGTCTTCACATAGTCAGAAAAGAAAGAACCCTATCTTGAAGAACCTCTGTTCTCTCTTCTTTCACCTGTTTTTGCTTCATTTCATGGCACATGAGCTTTTCTATGGTCTTGGGGTGCATTCTGGGGAGGCCTGGGACTCCAGCTCTTGGAGTCAGACAGTGCAGAACATGGATTCTGTTATTCACAAGTGGGCTGCTATTTGTTATCTCGCTATCTATGTTATCAAAGCATAATTCTAAATAGACCCTGAAAAATACTTATGATTTGAGTACACTAATACTTCTAAGTAGAGAGTTAATATCGTTTAATTTTCTGAAGAGTCTCAGCTCTCCTGATACATTCATCATGTTGTTCCTCCTTCTTCTTCCATTTTTATGAAGAACTGGAATATGGAAGATTATAATGATGGACAAACAGGGCTCAAAAGCTACTTGAGTGAAGGCAGAGGCCAGGGACGCTGTTTCAAAAGTAGAAAAAAAACCCTCAGATGCTACTTAAGGTCCAGAGGAGGAGAAACAAGTCAAAGGAACAGTATGACATTAGGGAAGAGAGTGGATTCAGGGAGAAAAAGCAAAAGAAAATGAGAGGAGAAATGCTGGTGAGTGAGTATGTGGAGATTTTAGAGTGTTACCGATGGGGATGATGTGTTTAAAGGGCATATGGTAAGAGACAGGGAGCTAAAGGAAAGACTAAAAAAATGTCTGTGACGTGGGTTAGAAGGAGAAAGAAAATTGACTGGGGGTCAATTCAGAATGTTTTTAAGAATACACTTGAGTGCAAGCACCTAAATAGCTTCACAGAAATCAAGCAGATGACTTGTAGTGAAAGCCATGTGTGCACCCATGTACCCTGCTGAACTGGAGCTTTTAATGACAGCCTTTATACAGATTTGAGTGAGGGAGGAGTTGGACAAGAAAAGGTTACAATAACAGAAATACATGGCGAGCAAACAGAATAAAGCTAATGCAAACTGAAAGCTAAAGGTAACATATCCCTTTTTATGTTCCAGAGCTTCCTTTTCTCTGCTTTTGTTCCACACCCTCTCTTTTACTTTTACATCAGACTGACAGCTTTCAGCATTACCTAAAACTTCAGGTCTCCTATGTTCCAGGTCTGAAGATATGCAATGTTGTGGTTATAATACAAAGCTGTTTCTTATTATCGCTTACACTGGCTCAAGTGTACTTGAAAGATTCTTGAAGTGGAAGAGTTCTTTTGGCTATCTTAGGTCTGAGGATGCACCATAATATTCAAATGGACAATCCAGGCACAGATTCTGGTAGGGTTGCAGTTCTAGGTCTTTTTTATTATTTCAATTTCAAATGGCTTCCTACCGATATCAAGCAAACTCATGTTAATATTCTGAAGTTCCCTTATCACAACTGTTGATGAATACTTTTCTTCCACACTCTTCCAGTTTTGTTCTGCTGCCATAACTATATTCACTGTGTATCAAACATGTAGTTGGAGCTTCATACAAAAGATGAATGTGTCTAAAGACAAAAGCTTTAAGCCTTAATGCAAATATGTGCCTCCACTTCCTTGAGATGTATGCCAGTAGTGGATCTACCAAGAGATTCTTCATACTAGTGAAATTCAACATTAATAAATGCTGAAGAAATAAATGTTTAATGCTTAAATAAATGTTTTAGGAATCATGACATAGTCAAAGACCAAGAAGAAACAGGACAAATGCCATAGCAAGACCTTGAGATTGTGGACTAAGCTGCATGATTTTGGGTACTTTTGTATCAATTATTTGGGTACTGATAATATGCATAGTTTCTCATTCCAGACTTTACTGTTGACTTCCTATTGTCTCTGTAATTCCTTGGTTCTCATGGTGACATCACTTTTCTTTATTTATCTCCCTTTCCTTCTTTATGTGCAAATCTGTGCCTGTGAGAGGACTAATACTTCAGGGAAGATGATCTCGAGTGATGCTGAATAAGTGTCGTGTTTGCAATGGTGTTAAAGTGTTCTTTCTACTGTCACAGAGCCCCTTCTTTCCCTTCCTGGTTTCCTAGCTCAGTAGGTGCTCACAGGTGTTTAATGTAACCACAGCTATGCTTGATGGATAACCTTTTTTTTTTTTGTAATTACTTTTAAACTGTTATCTATTGCTCATGAAACAGATAGATTGGCAAAGAGATGTTATTGCTAGGTGAAACTTCAGTTGCCTGAGATGCTAGCAATACCCAAGGCACTATAAAATCTATGTAAAATATCGATTGACTTCAATGAGGCCAGGGCTTTACTATCCGTATCCAATTTTTGCAGCAGTTATGGCCCTCCTAACAAATGTGCTTCCTCTGTAGATGAGGTTTTTGAAAAGCTTTCAGACAAGCCTTTGCATCACCAGAGTGGCCACAGATCAAAAGCTTGGACTGCTCTGACTACGTCATAGATTTTCACTGTAATATAAAGAGAGAGCTGTGTTCTGTGTCTGGAAATTCAGCTGACAGTCTCAATCAGATGGTACTGAGCTCTGTGGTTAAAGAAAATGCCAGCGTTTCCCCAAGCCCCAGGAAGGCAAATTAATGCAAAGACCATAGCTAGTCAAAAGTTATAGATTCTTTATTTTCTGAAATTCCATTAATTTTAAAAATAAGAGCATTTCAGCCTGATTTAGTATGAGCACTGAGCACTACACATTTATTAATCTCCTGATTTCCTGCATCCCAGCTCCCAGCCAGCCAGGGCTCCCTTTTCACAGTTTTTTTTGTGTGTGTGTGTGTGTTTTTTTTTTTGTTTTGTTTGTTTTTGTTTTGTTTTGTTTTCTCAGCTTGTTTTGTATAGGTCTGATCCTTTCCTGTTTGACAGAAAAAGGTAATTATAGCCCTAACCAACCATTTACATTTTGTAGCTGCTGTCTGAATCTAATTTTTTAGGGTGGGTAAGTTCCCTTCATGCTTTCCTTCCTTAAAAACAAGAATAAAGTTACAATAGTCCAGGAAAAATAAAAGACAAGTAAGTCAGATTTCAAATTTCCCTTCTTCCCATAGTGGACCAGTGGATTCTGGTACAGAGTTTCCAAATATTTTAGAAAAAAATCAAGCTAAAAGGCAGCAAAACTACCATCCTGCAGGACTGGTGTGGCATATGCAGTCAGACTTTAAGATTACTTTCACATTATTGGTAAATGACTATTAAAGTAAATTCAAAAGAGAGAGTCTCTGAATCAATTGAGGGTCTGGGCATCAAGTCCCAACTTAGTACTGTGTCAGAAAAACATGACAAACAAACAAATGCTAATGACATTGCTGAGTATCTAAAAACAAAATGCCAGGACTGAGTGCAAAAGCCATAGGAGTATAAGTGAGACCTCATTAAAACACCTCGTCCTTTTGGTTTCCTTCTGAATGTCAGTCATCACTGGGAAAACTGCATTTTCCTGATGTTGGCTACCAGTGCTCTGAGCCTCTTGCTTCACTGTCAGCACTAAATGGTCAGAGCTTAACCTGGAATATGATGCAAAGTGAAATACCGGGGTTGTGGGGCTCAAAAATCTTAAAAATATTTATCTTGAACCAGCCCAACAAAATCATTAAGAAAAAGTATTCTAGTGTACAGAAAACCTCTATCAAACACTGTCATTTAGACAGAAATCTGAAATAAGGATTTTTAGTCAAACTTCCAACTTGAATTTGGCCTCTGTATTAGTCATGCTTTATGATGCCAGGATTTAGTTTTTCACGTGATCAGAGCTTGCTTCCATTTATGTGACACATACAAGATAGATGAAAATATGAAGAACTGCCATAAATACTAGTAAATTTTAGTAAATCTTATGTGCTAACACTTAAGATTTCCACCAAAATCTAATCAAATAATATATTATTTATGTGTATGCACATGCATTGCTCTGTTCTTCAACCTGCCAGTATGATTTGTTTGTTATTGACCCTGGGCACACTCCCTCTGCTTTTATACCTCCTCATACTATGTTGGTTGTCAGTATTTGGAGTGTTTGACATTGCTGCTGCCATTGTAAATTGAAAGATGGAACCATGGGCCAGATTGCTTTTATCTGTTTTCCAGTTTTGATCTTTTCATCTGCTCTTTGCCAAGTAATGTCAGCCATGATTATTTCTAACTTGCCAAAATTCTGAACCGCTTTTAAACAGGTGACATTTTCCCATAAAAAGACTCTACCACAAGCATGTTTCTTTTTCCAGCCCTGAATGTCACCTTTTCTCCCATAATTACAGTGGTCTAAGTGACACATTTCTGGACTACTGACAGTTTTAAAGATTTGCTGTTTGTGGGTATTGCAATTACTGTGCATTACCTTCTCCCTTCTGAGAGGAGTGAAATTATTTCCATAGATGTTGCTGCCTTCACAGTTTTGCACAGTTGATTTTGCACAGTTGGCTCTAGACTGGATCTAGATTTGGAAGTAACTGGGAATAACCTATTGTTGGGCAAATAAATAACTTTGAACTTAACTACTGTCATTGTGTAGATGAAATCTTTCCTAACTTTTGACTTCTTGCCTGCGAATATTCTCAAAAAGTTGTGCCCTGGGTAGAAGTTGTGGGCAAGTATTTTTGTGCCCAGGGTCACATAAGGACATTAGTGACATGTCATTACAGTTATTCTGTTATGTAGATACAACATGTAGCCCATGTGCCAAATTCTGAGAGATGCCCAGGCCTATAAATCGTAATCATGCCTATCACACACGAACCAATGAGCTGGAATACCTGGCATGAGCAGGGCATAGTGACATTACACGAGGTTTGTATACTTTTGTTGGGATTTCACTTCATGTGAAGAAAGAACAGGTTGACAATGAAGTAAGTCAGTAAGCTGACTGGGCATCATAAGTTCATCATTTCCTTGGTCTGTCTTCTGTTTTCTGTTTAGAAGAGATCAACAAACAGTGAACAACAAACACTACTTACCTAGACATCATGCAATTTAAGTGATGTATACTGTATAAGAAAATAATAGCTCCTTGTCTCATCTTCCCTTTTGTTTCAAGATAAAGCCCTGGGAAACACCACAGACAAATGAGTGATCTACTTGTGGCTTCCCTATCTTTTATTCTATGTAGCAAACACTTTCAGGGCAGACTTAGCCAAGTCTTCCACAGTCTCTACAAGGGAGACTCACACAACTGTATTTGAACACTGTGTACAGACTTTAATATTTCAGATGTGAGTAGCAAGATGTATAAATCTGTTAGTCTGCATTGCTGTTCTCTGGAGCAAAAACAAACAAACAAACAAAAAAAAAACACCAATACTACGAATTTGTAAAAAAAAAAAAAAAAAAGGACTCCTTTACTGATGACTTTTGGACAATTGTTTTTTAATTTATGCACATTTACACAATTACACCAAAAAATTACCTACATAAATTAGGAGCCTGAAACACAAATTTAAAGAATGGAAAGAACAAGAGCAACAATAGACTTCACAGTCAGTCTCCTTTAAGTCCTTAGTATAGTCATGAAGTTAAGATACAAAAGCATTTGCAACAACAACATAGTGGGCAGAGAGTATAAAAGAGAGGCCATGCAGCCATTAAGGCAATTAAGAAAGATTAAGATTGCTTGTGGTGGAAAGACCCATTAATCAATAGGCCAGAAATCACAGCATGTTGCAGAATATACTTCATGAAAGAAAAAAAAAAAAAAAAAGAAAAAAAAAAAAGAACAAACAGGCTAAATATATCCCATACCAAAGGTTACGGAGTTCTCATTAATGAGAAATCATATTAATCCCTCAGATATTGTTGGCTCCATCGTTAGGTTTTCCATTTGCACAAGTAGGAATAATGCTGATGGAATGCATCCTAAACAACGCAAAACTACTGTTTAAAAAATACCTGTCCACAGCTGGTGCCATAGACATATAACAATATTTGGGAAGGGAAAGCAGAGCTGACTGAAGAGGGTACGGATGGATGGAACTCAGCATTTTGCAGGTTAGGGACAGTTATTACAGTTATTCATTGCTAGTAACAACAACACACAAGCTCCCATTCATATATCTAAACCTGCTGTACAAAGAAGACATGATGTTTGTCAGGAGGATGGGTAATTGAAAATCCTTGCATTTACAAAATGCCTGTGGGCATCTAATGCAACTCTTCATATGGTAATGAGAAGAGGAAACAAAGTGGGAGGGTTACTGCACATGTTAAAACTTGCACCTGAAATAATTGAAAATTGGCTTACACAGGCATTTAACCAGGCTGAAGTCAGCTCTAGGGTGTTCAGCTTCATCTTCAGTTCCAGGCCCATGCATGCTATCTGAAAGAGCATGGTGGGCAGAAACTGCTTTGCAGAGGATTTTGCAGAATGGCTTATTATTTAACATTTTGAGCCAATAGTAGGAAAAAAATATTTAAAATTATCAAAATTATTGAAATAAAATATTTTGGTCAACCAAACCATGTTATTTCAGTTTATTGGTTTGTGAGCATTCTTGAAATGAGCTTTTTTTTTACCCTGAAATGAGCTTTCAGGGTATTAAAACATCACTTTTTTTTTTTTTTACTTTTTTTTTTTTTAATTTAGGATAATCTGGCTAACATTACTAGAAGAGAGTGTAAAAAGCATTGCAAGAGCCAGGATGATTTAAGAAAGCAGGTATCACATTTACCTCATAGTAATTTGTTGATTTCTTAAAAGGCCTAGAGAACAATTTCTTTACATGGGCTTTTCATAGGTAACGAATTACAGCATGGTAGATTTGGGCTGAGCAAGCAAACCTGAAGAGTTGGCTGTCTCCATGACTGCTGAGAGCAGTAGCCTTTGCCTGTTTGTCAATCCCATTGGGATTTTGAAGGCCTCAGACTCTATTTTGATGCCAAGTATGTGCTATTGTTCTGGGAGGCAAAGGAACTCAGTAGATGTCTGATGTCTACAAAGATAGAGAAGCCTGGCATTTCCAAGTTTTGTGATCTTGGTGCTATTTATATTTTATCAAACATATATTTTATTGCTGATATGTGGGTGTTCATCTGTCACAGTAGTGTGAAAATATTAGCCAGATTTTAGCTGTTGTACATCTGCTTTCTCCTGTTCCTCTTCTATATGCTGTCACCTCTCTCCTTTCTTACTGCAGATTCTCAATTTTACTACATAAACACATCTTCTATCATATTGTTTATCCATGCATGGAGCAAGAAAATAATCTGACTGCACCATTCTGGACCTCTTGACATTTAGAGAGAGTTGGGATTTAGACAGACCATAGAAGGAATTACACTATTCAAGATGCGAAGTGATTAAGACATGAACAAGGATTTCAGCAGAAGCAAGGTCAAGGTAAAGATGAACTGAAGCAGAATTTCAGATATGGGAATAAGCAGGAGGGTGGGAAGGACAGTTTGATGCTATGAAAAAACATCATTTTGAATGATGTGTTTTAAATTTTGCACTGATGGGATAGAAATATAAAGAAATGTAATATCTTTTAATTATGTGCTAGCCAGAGCACAGAGATGTCAAACACTTAGTGACACATGGCTGTAGTCTTCGATGACTCACTCTTATTTCTCTATTTTTCCCTCTTTCCACTGCATTTCCCTATATTCTTTTGCTAGGCACTTGAATTACATATTTTACATACACAAATTGTTTTCTTATAACTGACTACAGTGTTAGTTTACTTCTGTTCTCAGGAATTAAGAAATCTTGTTAGTGTTGAAGAAGTCACCAGAGCCTCTTTCTCCCAATGTCTGATTCCAGGAAGAAACAATACTTGGACGGAAATAATGTGTAGTTTCCAGTCAGCTTTGTTTTGCCTTTCTCATCATCTGTCCTCCCATGGTGGTTCTTTCATGTGCTGAACAGCTTGTAGGTATATGGTCTGCTGGTGGAAAAAGCCTGGTCCCAGACATTGGGCAAATCCCCAGCACCTTCATTCCTGATGCAGCCTGCAATGTACTTGTGCTGTAGAGAGGAAATTAGAAAGAAATGGCAAAGAGGGAAGGGTGAAGTGCAAATCTGTGCAAGGAGACATCAAGGCTGATGGACCTTTCGTAGTTCAACACTGCAAGCTTTGGTAAGATTTCTTTCATGTTCATTCGTGGTTAAAAATCTCAATGCTTTTTGATGTTTGATTAATTTCACTGTGCATATTAGCCAAACTATTTGGTTTTTCATACTAGAGAAGTGTACACAACTATGTAGTAAAATTGAATAGCTATTTGCCAAATGCTTTCATTCCATCTGTTTTATCATAAGGTTCTTCTTTTTCCAGTTCCCTCCTCTCACTTTAAAGCTGAGTGTTTCTGCATAATGTTTTCTTGTCTGGAAATGAGCTGCTCTTCTGATAACGGAATATATTACAATAAACTAATATTTTATTTAATAAATATGCATCTCTCCAACATTCCATCCATTCTTTGTACTGTATTACTAAAATAAATGCAATTAGTGAAAATTGAAATGCTTTATGAAATCATGTAAATTAACTGAAAAATAATTTGGGAGAAAAAATATGTTTAAGAAGTTCTGGCTTTGTCAAAATATCTTGTTTTAATGTTTTTGTAAATAAACTCTTCTCACTGTCCTCTTTAAAACATTTTTCTTTTGAATGTACAATAGCATGATATACAAGGTAAAAGTTGGTGTTTAATTAAGCACTTTAACTAACTGAAAGTAAAATATTTTTTTTAATAATAATTTTTTTTTTTTTTTTTGGTGCATCAAATCTTGACAAATGTTTGGGCATTTTGCTCTTAGTTGGAGCTTTAAAACCCTTTCACGATCAGAAACCTTTAAACCTCTAAAACCTCTGCAAAATGGATTTTTCATTTTCTTTGTGTCTTTTATTGGCTTTGGGCATCTGCACCAAGAGGGAAAGAATTTTTGTGTCCAAGTTCCTGATCTCATATCCTCCTTGAGGTTAAGCACCCTCACTGATTACCACTGCTCCATTTAAACAGGAGGGAGGCAACCTCTTCACAAGCCAGATGCCATTTAGGGCTCTTAGGGTGAATACAGTCACTGTACTGATGAGAGGCAGCGTGGACAGTACCAAGTTACCCTTTCACATGTTATCGAGCATGTGCTATCCCGAGAATTGCTAATGGAGGAAGAAGAGTACCGCCCATTCAACTCCCTCCCCCATGGATAAATTGCCATCACAGCTTCTTAAGTCAATAATTTTAAATGCCATCAGGTGACCAGTTGGTGGCTAGTATAGACCCCAGTGAAACAAGCTGTTTTGCAAACCTGTCTTACTGCAACAATTTCAGTTTCTGACTGTGTAGGCTACTTTGAATTAGAGATGATGAAGGCATACACAATGGTAATGAAGTTTGTGCTTGAGAGAAGGACTTGCACCATGGAGCTAAGAAGAGGAACTTGAATTTTAAGACTAGAAATAGTTACAAAAATATTGTTCAGTTTTTCTTTGCTCTCTCCACAATTTAAAATCTAACCACATAGACAGGCTGCCAACACAAGTAGCAAAAGGCTCAACATTTTTGACAAAGAGCAAGCTATTCCATGCTTCTGATTCCCTTCCATAACAAGTAATTCTTCCTCAGTTACAAGACGTTCAGTGAGCACCAATGCCTGCTGAATAAACCTTCTCATTTTCATTATATTCCACCAAAAAACCAGATAGATTATTTTACAGTTTCAGTTGTATCCATCTTGATTGTAAATGCCACCTTCTCCACTCTACCATCTCTCTAATGTAAAAAAGGTCATTCCAATCTTGATCGGTTTTGCTAGTTTATAGTGCCAGACAATACTGGTAATTCTGTTTGAGGACATTGTTAAATTAATGGGATGACCTTAACTGAAATAAGGTAGATGAATATGGTCTTGTTTTAACACTGCATTTCTTTAAAAAATAAAAATAAAAAGATAAATGTGAACCTTTCCAAACTTTTCCAAAATTTCAAAAAAAAAAAAAAAAAGAATTTTTATTTATTTATTTATTTATTTTTCCCATGGATTTTGCATAAATCAGATAAATTAGTTCCAATAAATGTTACATTTTGTCTGGTATCTGATGGAAGAGGTGACAGATGTATTGGACTTTCAAAAAATTGAACAGTGTCCAACACCATCTCACACAATTTTATCTTCAGTTCAAAATGTAAATATGAGCAGTTGAACAGTTGAACAGTTGGACTTGAAGTTAGAAATGCCTTGAAACAGAGCACATCAGGTTCATTCATATTTGAAGTTTCTGTGAAACTTTAATCTCAAATTTAATATATTAAATTTCTGGCTTTCTAATGATTAAGGTATGAATAAATAATTATGCAAATACAATTCAGTAAATGAATGAACTGTATTGATGTAAGCATGCATTTTGAAAGTTAAGATACATGGAGAATGGGAAATGAAAACAAACCTAAAAAGACAGTTCAGTCTTGGATATACAATGAAAAATATCTAGTTATTCATTGTTCATTTACCAATATTTTTATAACAAACGAGGCATAAAGAAATTGTGCACAAGGACAGTGCTGGTAAAAACAGTGCTGGCTATATATCAAAAGAATCCCTCATTAGATGTGACATTGTGAAATACTGTAGTTTTTTGAGCTCTACATGTATTTTTACCTGACTACTGTTTGTATAACTTAATATATATAAGCATAAAAGGCTGATATGCACAGTGGAGCTTTTCTGAGATGTTTTACCTCTTGATGCACAGGGGATCTAAATTTTAATATTCATTTTGTTCTAATTTCCTTATTCCTATGCCAAGATCAGAAACACTTAGAATTAAGACTCACTTTGCTGTTATTACATATTGTTTTGTATGGTTTCACTTCAGCTTGTATCATTCCACCTAAATAAGCAACTGTGAATGATTGCTTTCCATGTTCAAACTGTGATTTGGGAAGGAAATAAAATTCCTGATGTGTTTCTGGTGAAAGAAGATATCTGCATGTCCATATTAACATATGATTGGAAATTTATAATCCAAAAATCCCAGTCTTGCAATTAGATCTATGTAGTTCTTGTTAATCTTCTGTATATTGTATATTTTTAAAACCTTCTGTAAGGCATCCTGACCCATTGTTACTAATGCAAGTTCTTTTTGTCCTCAATATATCCCAGTTTTTATTTGAAGTGTTTATCTAGATCCTTTACTTTTTCTTTTTCTTTTTTTTCTCTTCGTCATCTTGGCTTCCAGATATACATAAATTCCTATCTTTCCATTTAACATCGGTAAACTGGAATTTGTTGTAGGCAGTGACAAAATCAAACTTGATTATCACTGAGAGATTCAAAGTGTTGCTGTAACTCATTATGTTTCTCCACATAGTTTAACTGAAGAAGGGTCTGAGGCTCCATCTGAAGAGATAACATCAAAATTGTGTTTTTATAAAATGACATAATTTAAAGAAATATTATAGACCAACAATACCACTGTAAAAATCACAACAAAATTGCCAACAGCTGGATGAGCTCAGAGTCTGGATCTAAAGACCTTAGAAACCATTAGAGTTCTGAAGAAGGTTGCGAGGCCATGAGCAGAACTATTCTGCCTAAAATCATGGGAGTACAGACTGAGGAATTACTGCTACTGAATTCTTTCTTGGGGGATGGGAAGATACTGTTTCAAATGCCTTCATAATGCTATAACTTACCTGAGTCTTTAGCACAGGTTGGCTAACATGTTTTTGAGGATTAAAAAAAAATCCCCATCCACATAAATAAAGAAATCATGATAAGTTCTTAATGATAACAAATCAGTCTTTTATGTCTGATGCCAGCACAGCTTCATATACTACTGTTCACACTTCTTCCTTTTTTTTTGTCAATTAATTTTCTAAATCAAAAACAATGAAGAGAAAAGGAATTTTGCTGCTGAATTCAAGCACAACTGGGTGTTATCCAGAGGCTAAATTCTTTTCCTGCTTAACGTAAGAACATAATAAGAACATAAGAGGCATACTGGTTCAGAACAAAGGTCAGTGTAGCCCAATATCCTGACTCCAACAATAGCCATAAGTGGGTATGTGGGGAAAAGTAGAGAACAGAGCTCGCATATCTGATTCCTCCCCCTAAGTATTCTCCCTGCTCTCAGCTATGAGTGGCTGAAGAATTTCCTGAAATGGGTGTAACTTCCAAGAATTTTAAAACTCTCTCTATGTATCGGTTCTGTAGTCTTGTCCAGTCTTCCCTTGGAGATATGTAACCTTACAGTATCTACTAACTGATACCTAATGGGAGTTGGGCACCTGGATTGTGTGTCAAAAAGCATCATTAGGGACTCAAGAATACTTCCTCTTTCTCTGCCTCCCCAGTAGTAAAATAGCTCTGGTGATTTACACCTATATGTTGAGAAGTGAGACTGTGTTCAAAATATCACCACAGTTTCTTTAAAATATAAATGCAGGCATTGTGATCTGAGACGAAAAATAAATAAATAAATAAATAAATGAAAATGAAGTGGGTTTTGGCAGGGTAGGGCACTAATAAACTGTTGATAAAAAGAGTAGCCTGTGGGCTGAATGAGGAGATACTCAAACTGTTCAGGCAGTGTGCTGGAGGCAAAGAAAAAAAAGGTGATTACTTTTGAATTATTCAGGTTTGAATAAAAAGAGAATAACTGACAGAAGCCTGTGGATATTTTTGAACCCTGCCAAGGAGCAGGAAACGTGAAATGAGATACCTGTTCAGTGGCAAAATCCAGTTAGATTGATCTCAACCCAGACTACAATGAATTGCTACGTCTATCTTGATTTTTCAAACATTTCCTTTTCTTTTTCTTTTTTTTTTTCTTTTTTTTTTCTTTTTTTTTTTTTTTTCAATAAAACTCATCTGTTATTTATAATGATATAGATTAACTTTCTGAGACAATGTCAGTCATTTGCATTTCCACATGGTGAATATGCAAAATAAGCCACTGGCCAAATGCAAACATATATACAGGAAATCTTCCTGACTGTAAGTGCTTGCAAACAACAAAGACACTCAAGTATTCTGATGATGGGGCTTGTATAAGAATCTACGTGGCTAGACAGAGTGAATCCTCTATTTTCTGTTCCTACTGTAACCAGCCATATCTCCTGCTGTTCTGAATCACTAGGTTCAAATCATTGGCTTCCAAGAATCCTGTAGCTGGAAGTGTTGAAGACAGAAAAACTCTAATGGGTCATTTCGGACAGCCTCCTGCCAGGACATGATTATTCCCTCCAGAGCTATGTTAGTGCTTGATGAACAGCATCACTAACCACAAATGAGGCAATGTTGTCCACAAACATAGACAAGCAGAAAGAAGATACAGGTGAATGTGGTCAACAGATGACTTCCTCTGTAGCCTGTACTTTTATCCCACATTGTTTTTAATTTTTTCCCTTGCATTATAAAGACAGAAAAAGGAAGATTTATTTGAAAAGCTCCAGATGAAACCTACGAAACTGATGAATTTATGAATTTTTGTAGGTTTCATTTTGTTTGAATACTGACAAATACTGTAAGATAACCACAAATATTTCGCAGAAGTTAGTCCATTTTCACTAACAATATTCTTGTTGTTTTGTTTTCTTTTTTTTGTTTGTTTTGTTTTTATGAGTGTATGTGTGTGTTTTGAAGGATGGGAGATGTTCTGTTACTTATCAGTAGGTTTCTTGTGTCCCCCAGGGGATGTCTCATTTGATCGACAGATTGGTCCTGGTACCTGATAATTTACAGATCTTTACTGGCATCATCTGATCAAACAGTTGGCTAATTTTCCCTGTGAAGAGATTTTAAAAAGATTGTTTCAGTCAGAGTGAGGTGTATAATCATAATTTCTGGGGGCAATAGATTAATTTTCTGGAATGATGGCAAATGTCTTTGTTACCTGAACAAAGTATCAAAGGTGCTGGAAAAACTTTTAAACCAACCTGTAAGAGGGTGCTAGAGCCACTCTGTAGATGATGGGGTGAGATCCACATGAGAGAATGGGATAGTCAATGCTTGTCATTAGTGTTCACTTTTAATGAAATTTTCCAAGCTTTTAGTATCAACATTCTCAATCTGCAAGTCCTTTAGAGTCCTTAATGGTTTCTGACTGTGCCCATGGCACAGCTATGAATGTTTTTATCTAATCTACTTGGTGATGAAGCTGTATTCAATTTCATCTTGTGATTAGATCTCTGCAATGCACCTACATCCGTTTACACCACAAGACCAGAGACAAACTTCAACTGTGGTTCATTTGTGAAAGGGCGTTTCATGAGCAGCCTGCAGTGTCTCCAATCTATTTGAAAAGATTTTTTCTCCCTTAAATAGTTATGATCCTTGCTATAGAAACCTTCTCCTTTCTGTGTGTGTGTGATTCTGTGTCAGTGAAGAAGAGTTGATGTGCCTTGAGGGATCAAGATTGTCAACTTTGACTCATAGATAGATGACTCCTTGACTGGTGGAGCTATGCAGCTTGTAGCCTCTGCAGAGCTGTAGACACTTAGGTGATAGTGTAAAGCTCAAAAGTTAACCCAAGCTTTGGGAAAGGGGGGGGGGAGATACCAATAGGTTGTGATGGCAGCAAGGCGTTTTTATGTTTTGAACTGCAAGGATTTGAGAATATCCTTTCCCTTGATAGTGATGACTGTATGCAAGTCTAGACAAGTGTATTTTTATGTTCTGAAATAATAAATAAGACACACTCTGTACTTGACCACTTGACCATTCTACCTGTGTTACACTTAACATGCTTGGGTTATATTTTCATGTATATAAATATATTATTCTTAAAGGTAATCAAAATGTATATGTGTATGAGACAGTGTTTTCTGTCATTACCTAGCAAGGTCTCAGTTCTTCAATTCCAGTTTCAAACAGGCAATATTTAAGATGGAGTGGTCTAGATTCTACTTCTCTTTTGTTATGTTACTTTTGCTGCTTCCCTGGCAGAGCATGACAGAGATACATGGTACACATCCTCTAGGGACTCAAGGCCAAGGAAAAGTTTTTTCTATAAAAAAGTTCTTCCTCTCTCGCAGCCTCAGAAGGAATCAGATTTTCTACGGTTGGTTAAAGAGCTACATGCTTCACATTAAAATTATCAGTTCTTTAATTTAGGAAAACATCTCAGTCCAGGACATTTTCTTTCCCTCTCCTGAATTGAACTTAGAAATGAATGGCACTTAGGTAAGTGCTACCAGAAATGAAATACTTTTCTTAATTGGAGACCAGGTGGGGTGGGGTAGCAGGGTGGATGGGGTAAATGTTTGATATGCTGGTGACTCGGCAGGTATGCGGAGAGGACAGGATGAATAAATTTGCTTGGAACTCTAAGAGAAGCTACAGAGCCTGTCAGGACCCTGCTGCTGTCAGTGGCAGAAGTCCCCACTCATTCAACAGGAGCAGGTTCAGGCCCAGTGTTTGTAAAATGTAGGCTCATTATCCCCAGGTTTCTTACACAGAGATGATTACTGTAATATTTTATACAACTTTTTCTGAACTGACTATTCTTCTTATTTGCTGAATAGAATTGCCCGTTTTTCTCCTTGACGCATTTACACAAAGTACCTTTTCTTTTTCTTGTCTTTTTAAGTAGGATTTTCTGTCAGCATGTTTTATATGGGAAATAACATGTGACACTGATGGATCTTCCCCTTTCCTTTCTTTTTCTGATGGAAAAACACCTGCAGCATAGAACAGCCTTGGTAAAGTCAAGCAAGAGTCTGTGTACTGTGATGTGCTGCAGTAGTAAATATATTCTAATGTACACTGAGCAGAATAAATATGTAAATATTTTATAACATAGTACTTACACATCCTACCACTGTTTTTCTTGTAGACCATACACTTAAAAAATGTACGTCAGGTTACATATGTCTGGTGTAGTTGTGGTAGAGTCTGCTGTATTAATAAAATACTGAATATGTAAATCCCTCCACTTCTTATAATCAATGCTTTAGGTCGCATTTACTGTAAACAAAGATGTATTTTGGGGGGCAGTTGGTTTGAGTTTATTGTTTATGTAAATCTCTCAGAATGTGACATAGCCAGATAGCTTCCTATGTTGTGCTGATCCACATTTTAGGCCAGCAGCCAAAGTATTTTATCTTTTACTTCATTATAGTGATCTTCCAATTAGCTGTGGTCTGTAATACCCTGATTTTGGTGGCAGTGGTTTTGGGAGGATTGTTTGATAGTTCTGCTCGAGAGGCAAAATGAGGGGCCTTATTATAGAAAGTGCAGAGGTTGTGCAGTAGCTGAGTTCTGTTGCAAAGTTTGCCGATAAGGGAAAACTGGCCCTTGAGCATCCATTCTATTCTGTATATTAACACTTCTAATCTGCACTGCTGATAAAACTGCAAGCCATTTGCCTTTGGAGGAATTAGTTCTGCCTCACTTGTGTAACCAGGCGATGGTGATTAACCTTTAAACTGTCCAATATTCTCAGCAGACTCCTGCTCCAGATTAGAAACTATTTAGTTATGACCAACTAAATTAACAACATTCCCTCCTCTGAAGAATAAGATTTAGAAGGTCTACATTTTAAGGTGGAATGTGTCTAATATCCTTATTTATTCAGCACTTTTGCTACCTAAAATGCATTTGTCACTTAAGAAGAAAAAGAAAGGAGAAGCAGAGATCAATTTCAGGTTGAAACAATCTACAATTAGTCATGTGCAGGAGGATATTTGGTTGAATTTGGCTTGGGGTCCTGGTTTAGATGTCTTAGACCTGTTTCTGACTTTTCATTCTTAAATAAAACTTAGGGAGCAAGGGTAAAATGGGCAGGATGATGCTCTGCTATGGGCAGCAGTTTAAGAAAAATATTTCCTTCCTTTAAATGGAAAGGCAATTATCTCAATTCTTGGGGAGAATAATTTTTGGAAGTTTACTAACCTTCCTGTCACAATCAGACAAAACAAAAGGTTTTGTACGTGGTGGTTACAGACGAACATATCCAATGGACTTTAGCTGCTGTGATAACCTAGTACTGTACCATTGTATCTACATATTTTAAATGTGTAATTTATCAATTGAAACATACCCTTCAATACATGTGCCATAAAAGAAAGGAGCAAGGGCAATTATGTAATAGTATAGTGTTTGTCTGACGTGCCTTAAATCCCCATATTGTTATTCCTTGCTGAATAACAAATACAAAATCCCTGTTAGCAATGTTTTCCGTTTTACCAGTTTTATATTAGCTGCCTCCTTAAAAATTGCTAATCTAGATACTACATTAGTAGGATGTCAGTCAAACTGCAATCCACAGTGAAGCCTTCTTCATATACCAATTTAAATCATTCATGGTCCTTTCTTTGGCATTATTCAAAAGATCATAATAATTTTCTTGTGCCCACAGCACAAAAAAATCAATTATTTCCCCACAAAGACTTGAAAGTACTTAGCGAGTGCTGTAAGAAAAGCTGAGGGTTATATCAAATTGAAATTGCACTCATTACACACAACACAATTAGTTGCCACTAGTCTGGCCGGTGCTTTAATTCTGAATGGCATATCTTTATTATTACAGAAACAAGCATGCAAATGGCATTGTTCAGGATTTGCAGAAATCAATAGGATATAGTGCTGTGTGTTTGGTGGCCACTGTCACTCAGTCTGCTGTGGATTTGAGATAATGTGTGTATTTGAATTAATGAAGGGAACGTGAGACATCATAAGTGACACCCAAATAAAAGAAATGGGTACATGATATTTGTAATTATTCTACTTGTGTTTTTGTTGTAAATACTTGTGCTTTTTGTTTTTTAATCAAAGGATTAATTGCATTTTAATAAGGCATTATGATTTTCAGAGCTTTAGTTAATTAAAACTTGTAGTATATAATTATGAAGTGATGCTGAGATTTGTCTAAAGATCACCCATACATTTAGAATATGTATATTTTTCCTTGTTAAGCAGTTGCTGCATTTTGGAGGGAGGATGGATTATATTAAATGTTTGAAAGACGATGGCAGTTTGAAATGGATTTCGACAAATGGCAGCTAGGAATGTAGATTATGTTGTTGGACAAATTAAAGTGGAGGAACTACTGGGGTTGGAAACACTTTTTGGCTATAGTGGTGGAACACTCATTTGCACAAATCTTAGCTTTCAACTGCAGGAGTAAGAACAGATGTATTTGTTCAATGTATCATATCATTCCGCCCATTAGTTTGCAGAGAAATTGCTGTGGTTTGAAATCTGGAGTACAGGCCATACCTACTCTCTGGTGATGCATGGTAAAGATTATTTCCCAAGATTATTTTCCCATGTGACAAAAAGGTTTTAAAAGGAAGGAGAAGGTAGGTGTGCATATGTGTGTGCGTGTCTGTGTTGATGTGTGTGTGTCTATAGACAACTTTGTGTACTGGCTTGTTTCCCTGATAGAGATTAATATTCCTGGTACAGAACTATACTCACTCACAGCCTAACCTGGGATATATCTATATTAAAAAAAGGCTGTTTCCTGTGGGAGTATATTATGCATGGATTCATAGACTAATTATTAGATAGATAAAACAGAGTCAGAGTAAAACACTATTAGAAAGTTAAAATCCTAATGGTACAAATGAAGCTTTCCTTTGGCAGTATTAAAAAAAAAAAAAAAAATCCCACCTGTTATATTTATTCCATATTTTTTGTAAGTGCATATTTGAAAGAAAAATTAATTTTGCTTTTCTTTAAATATAAAAAATGTTACTTTGTGGTTGAATGGTGTTTCTGTTGTTTTGTTTTGTTTTTCATTTTGTCTCAACTATAAAATGAAGTACTTGCTTATGCAGAACAGTCCAGCATGGTCTTGTATTCCTATCATATAGCCCCATGAACTAGAAGGGTTTCTGATGTTCTCTCTTGAAAGAAGGATCTTAAATTTATCTCAGCATTTCCCATTTGGAAGTTTGGCTCCTGCAATGTATGGATATTTATTTATTTGTTGAACCCTGGTTTGCAGATACTTTTTGAGACAAACCCACTCAAGACCTTAAAATGTTCCAGGCGAGGTGAGAAGATGAAGCCTGCAGAGAGGGCAAAAGAAAGAACAAGAATTCTCAAAAATTTACGTTGACTTCAGCACTCAAAACAGGATTTTATGAGGCATCTATAAATGGATTTTAAGTAGGATTTTCCCATGTTTTCTCCCAAAGCTGATTTAAAATCTAATATTATTAGATTGGTCACAGCCTTCATATTTTAACTGTCAAACCCAAAGCTTGAAAGGTGATTCATTCAAAGCTTGCTAAAATATTTGCTCAGCAGCACAATAGTGTGTGATGGAAAATAAACTCCTCTGGAGCATCTCACCCTATCAGCCATGGCCTGCAGCAGGAAAAGAATGAGGGAAGGTCAGTCAATTATGTGTGGTAATCACCGTAAGCATATTATCTGAGACACAGATGTCTTCCCTGACCCCACACGACATAGCTATTAACCCCACAGTAGTATAAAAATGGGGAGGAGGAGGAGCGGGTCCCCTAGGTAAACCAGACCTTTTCACTCCAGGCTTGTCCGGCAGCTCAGCCACGTCGCGGCGGCGAGGGCGCTGTTGCAGGGAGCTAGCCCACCAGCTGACCCCGGTGCTCCGCGGGCGGCGCGGCGGCCTCTCCGCTTTGGGGACCTTTCTATAGACCTAGTCATGTGAGATAAATAGTCACAGCGTTGGAAAATGAGGCTGACAAATTGACTTGCGAGATGTTCCAGGAGCGTAAAGAGCCATGGCATGCCAGGCAATGCCCGTGTGTGCAAGGGAACAACTCTTGTGTCCCTGAGTACACGTGCCTTGTTGATGTTGTAGTGCTGATAAAGTATAATACCACTATCATGTAATCGTCTAATGCTTCCAGAAAACAGAGACGATTTTCTCATTACACTGACTAATGCGCTGATTACCACATACAGCTCCTTTTGAGTTCAAGTTCCTTCTATATTTACTTCAGAAAAATGATCAGCTGCTTATTCAAGTGAAAAGAATTTTTTTTTTCAGCGTGATTGTTCAAACACATGAAGTAAGCAAAGCAGATTTTTAAACTGCTTGTTTAAACTGCTGAAGTTGAGGACACATTAAGAAGTTTGCATTTTAAATTTGGTTACTGTGTAGGAATTGTGTGCTGGTAAGAGACTCAGTATCACTCACTGGGTATAAGCTTTCTAACACTGAGCCCTAACCCTGAGAGTAGCTCTGTTTGTTTCCTGTAGATTTTGGAAAATCGTTCCTTAAGGTGATGCTTTGTTACCTTTTGGGGGGCCATTTTGTATTTTTCTACCAAAAAGATGAATGACCGTTAAGCAATGTAACCTACTGTGGTGCACTGTGTGCTGCATACAGTGCAAAACACTGCACAAAGGACAGCATTTGTGGTTTTCCTCTTTTTTAAATAATTGATTGTAATGGTGTTCCAGTCTTGTGCCATCTGTGTAACTGAAGTCAGACTGGGACCAGTGAATATGAGTGTGAAGGAAACCCTTTGCTCAGCAGATTTGCCACTGAATGCAGCAGAAGAATGCCCAGATTTCCCTTCTGACAAATGGAATTATTTAAAGATATTATTTTTGTATATCTTTTATCTCCTCTCCCAGGGTTAATGCACATTTGCATTCACTGGTAAGCTACAGGTTACAGAGTAGGGAAGTGCTGGGTTGAGCAACTGGAATGATCCTAACCACTAGACTCCCAGGAAAACAAAATCTGTGAGGGACATGGGATTCTTCATGTGGTGTGGAGTGAACACAGTGTGCCACCAACCCCAGGGATGACCTGGAAGTGGATGACAAAGATGATGGTGGAGGTGATTCACCATAGCTGGGCTGTAGGGTGTGCACAGGTCCCCATCACACCCCTGCTGACCAAATTCAGCCGTAGTCCAAAGAAGAGATTTGGGCTATCCTTCCCCTTCCCTGTGGGAGTCTTGGTCATGTGGAAAGATGCCGTTTGCACTTCCTCCCATTATTGTGGTCATTCTTGAAATTTGGTCCTCTTGTGATCCCTTATTAAACCTCTACTCTATTGTCATTTTAGCCCTATGTCTAAATGTTGCTAAGTAACCTCCTGTGTCAAATACTTTTTCTGCTGGGAGAGAATCTTGCATCAATCACCTATTGTGACTGCCAGATTAGATACCGTAATGTGCTCTACATGGGACTGCATTTTACTTCTATCTGGAAACTGCAGCTGATACAGGATTTGGCAGACTACTTGTTAAGCAGCATCTTCTCCTTGAACACATTAAAGCAGCACTGAAAAACTCATCCAGTTTGTTTTCTGGTCCCTCATCTAATTTTTAAACGTTGGAGCTATGGGAGTTCTTTTTGTTTTACCTTTTAGCTCTAAATCCTACCTGTCTGAATGAGCAACTCTGCTGAAGAATACATTGCTCCATTTACAAACAGTGAAGGCTATAAGATAAAACCTTGCCTCTGCAACAGAGCGACAGCAGTGCATACCCGGACCTTTAGTGAGCTGTGGTTTCTGCAGGGCTCTTTTATCATGTTTTCCACGGGGCCAAATAAAAGCCAAATTCTGCCGATCACTTGTGTAAGTAGAAATCAGGAGTAATGCTATTTAAATAATATGTAATTAGACTAGAGTGAATGAGAATGGAAGTTGGTCCCAATTGATTATATATTTCAGGTCAGTTGAAATAATGGAACAGCCTTTTCTGTCTCAGCTTAATGCAGTGGTTCTCAAGAGTTCATCACCTGCTTTTGGCTCTCTTTCCTATTTCCAGCTGATAAATCATCTTTAATGTGTTTCCTAATATTACTTTTCCATGTAAGCACTGGTTATAGTTCTATGTGACAGCAATGGGGAGGGGGGGGCAGGCAATAATTTCGCTGACACAGAAATTACTCTGAAAATGCATTAATGTGTTCTAAGTATAAATGACATACTTTGAAACATGTATTGCCTATTGGCAAAAAAATTTTGCTAACCAAACTAGATATAGGCAGAACTTCTTGTAGCATCATTCCTGTCTATGTAGTAAATAGTGATAATGGCTTAGATTGACATATTTATAAAATATTATCAAATTTCACATGTAGAAATCATGTCTTAGTCACGTTTTATCAGTTAACCTTTTCTTATGTAGTAGGTTGTTTTTCTAGAGGAAATATTTGATAAAAAGCATAGTAATTTTAAATACATGATTTACCATGTTAGTACTTATCTCTTATCATATTTTCTTCATTTCCCTTTTGTTAATACTCACTTAACCTTATATGTTACAGCAAAAGCAAAACACTTTCCATTAGGCCGTAGGAAGTCAAAATTTAAGTTGGCTTTTCTTCCCTAAATTCTGTGTTAATTATAAGTAATCATAGTGACTGGTAAAATAAAATAAAATAAAATAAAATAAAATAAAATAAAATAAAATAAAATAAAATAAAATAAAATAAAATAAAATAAAATAAATCTTGAACTACAGCTTTATCATTTGCCTAAACCCTCTTCTGAATTTTGAGAACATCCTGAGAATTGTTTTGTTTTATTCATCCAAGGAAAACTATAATTGTTTTAAATGACAACAAGCCCCAAAGTACTTATTTCACCATGGTACAGAAGGAAACTAGTTCTATGTATATTTGATAAGTATACTGGCTACAGGGAAATGAATCATGAACATGTGATGTCTTAAATGTGAGAAATTACACATATGAGTTGCATTCAGTATGAATTGTTTGCCCACTTCACCTGCAGACAACTAACCACTCCATCTGCAGTATTGCATCTGCAGTATTGTTGGTGTTTCTGAAAAGCTTCAAACAGCTGCAGCTGAAAATAAAATAAGAAACATGGTGTTCTGTCACTCTTACCCATTGCATTAGTTTGCAGAGCAATGTAAAGACAGTTCAGGTCTGGCTCAGTGACAGGTGAACTGCATCTTCATCTGCCTTGTTTAAAAATGTGATTAGGGCTTTCAAATAATTTTGCTGCTTTTAAAAAACTGATGTGGCTCTACATGTCAAGAAATAAAAAATAAAAATAAAAATAAAAGTATTTTCCATAAATTTTACACTATGGTGAAGAAAAGGTTTTATGCAGATTACAGTGGTGCTTGTGTGAAGTTTATGAACACCAGAGATGAGGAGACTAGTCTTTTATATTGGATTCTGCAGGAAACACAAAGCATTTTGTAAGTGGGATCTCCCAATCCAAACTCAAAATTATATTGGCTACACCTGCAGCAGAAGCAGAAATTCATTTTTGCGAACATATGTCTGCAATTTTACGAAAGGACTAGAACCCTTGAGAAATGCATGGAGAATTACTAAACACAGAGGTCTGTATTTTGACATGGTTAAATATATGTATAAACTGAAAACCATGTATTTGCACCAAATCAAATTTTCTGTGTATTAAACATTTCTGCCATTAAATACACCTGTCAGATTATGTATGTCAAAATGTATTTTTGGTATGCCTTTAAGTTAAAGGGTAAAAGGGTCCAGTTGATGTCATACCACCTGTGTGCTGCCCCTTCCATTTTCATGAGAACATCTCACCTGTATTCTCATCTGCAAACATCAACCTTTGGAACAAAATATGGCTTGTATGTAAGGAGTAAGAAGAATTTTTTATCTCTCCTACTGATCTGTAATCAATCACAGTAAATACTTGCTCTGAACTTCCTCTGCCATTTAATATGATTTTGATCATGAATCAGACTCAAAGCACCCAAATTTTTCTACAAGATTTGTTACACTGTTAGCCTATGGAGCATTTCAGATGAAGTGGATACAAAGTGTACTTCACTAAAAAAAAAAAAAAAAAAGGAGGAAAAGAAGAAGTCCATTTTGTGACATGATTCACTTGGGTTTTAAGGAACCTATTGACAGAAGAAATTGTATTGTTCCGTCTGTCAAGAAGTAAGGGCTGGAGCACCTCCAGTTAATAATGGACCTGTGAGATTTCAGATAATCTTTTTCTTTGCCTGCTAAAAGTTAAGCAGAAACAATGAACTGGTATACTTGAAGTTTTAAAGGTCTTTTCCAACATAAATGATTCTATGGTTCTATCAAGACATATGAGGAGCAGCTGAGGGAACTGTGACTGTTTAATCTGAAGAAAAGGACATTGAGAGGAGACCTCATCACTCTGTAACTGCCTGAAAAGTGGTTGCAGTGAGGAGGATGTCAGTCTCTTTTCTCCTGTGACCAGTGATAGAATGAAAAGCATGGAAGCATGGAATCCAGTTGCTCCGGGGCGGGGGGGGGCTAGATTAAATATCTGAAAGAATTTCTTCATGGAAATGGTGGTTAGGCATTGGAATTGGTTGCTCAGGGAGGTGGTGAAATTGCCATCCCTGGAGGTACTGAAAAGACACCTGAATGTGGAGTGTAGGGACACAGTCTAGAGGTGGACTTGGAAGTGTTAGGTGATGGTTGGACTTGATGATCTTAAGGGTCTTTTCCAGCCTAAATGCTTCTGTGATTCTAACACAATATAAGAAAAACAAAACTCTTCTCACTTCCAGCATAGAGGGAAAAGTCTGAAGAGGAAGAGGAATGGCAGTTTTGCTCCACTGCTTCTCACTTGCTGCTGTCCAAGAAATAGTGAAATGCGTGTTACCCCTGCAAGCTTCTGAGCAAAACTGAAGTGTGTTCAGAGGGAAGCACTTTAGACTTTACTTTAGGGGTGGAAGTGTCAAGGCACTGAACATTTAATGGAAGATCCCCTATAGCTTTTACTCACCTATGCTGTACTCAAAATCTTGCAGAACTCTGCTCACAGAGCTTGGAGTGAATATATCCTCCTCCTCACAAGTGTTGCCCGTTGTTGTCATCTTAGCCTGTTATGGACTAACCCTTTATGGCATGGCTTTTTGCACTTGTGCTGCACACATGTGGGGCTTATCGTAGGGTGTGGATGCCGCTATGTTGCTCTTGGTAGTTAGTGGATTGTCCATCTTGTCCCTCCACAGACAGTCCCCTTGTCCTGCTCCATCACTTCTCCCTTTGGCTGTTACTTTACCTCCCCTCTACCTTTTTCTCTCACTCTGTCCTTGCTCCCAGCCACATCAGCTCCTCCCCTCCACCAAGTATTTGGTCTCAGACATCAGCTTTCCTGTGTTCCCTCTCTGGGTCTTTTGCACACACTGCAGACACAGCTTAGCAGAGTGTCACCGACACAATTTTTATCCACATCCCTTCCTGATATTTATCTTGCATGCACAGTCACTTACACAGATGGAACTTGTGTGCCTGCTTCCTCCCCTCTGATGCCTGTCCTTCTCCAAAGCTTTAGCCTGACTCAGCTGCAAAGGCATGCAGCAAAACAGCTGTTTGGCTTTTTTCTCCTCTGCCTTTAGCAAACCCTGGATCAAAACTCCTAATCCCTACAAAGGTTACATCCTTTACCCCTTTCCCATGAAGGACTGCTCCTTTCTGACCTCTCACTTTCTACATTCCCCTCTATGACAAGCACCTCATGTTGTTAACAATTTTAAGCAAAAATGGTCCTTTGGCCTTTAGGAAAAAAAAAAATTGCCAAACCAAACCTGGAGGAAAAATTGCAGACAGATCTCTTTGAAATATTTTTATGCTAGAGTATTGCAAAGTTGCATTTACATTCTTGGAATGTTTTCTTGCATCATTGCTGCATTTCAATTTATCTGTCTATCATTTCTTTTGAAGATGCTTTATCTTAAGCTTTGATTTAGCCTGGCCAAAACTGAGCTCTTCTGCTTCTTTTCTGTTTTCTTACTTTGACTCCTGTTCTTGGTTACGCTGGCATGTTCTGTGATCTTTAGCCTATTTACCTGACATTTCATCCCACCTACACAGTGGCCAAAACCATCTTTCTCTTGGTATTAAAATAAGGAAATCTCCCATCTAAACCACTGTAGTATCTTGCATCCAACTACCTCTTTCTCTGTGATCGTTTTTGACCTTAAACTTACATCATCTCTCTTTGATACACTCAGGAAACAAGCCATCCCTAGTTATGCCCAAGCTTTCAGACATACTCATTTCTCCTCCCTTATGCCTCTCCATTACTCACACCTTCAGGTTAAGCAAACAGCTGCCTTGCCTCTTAACAAACATCGGCTTGCACCCTGTTCCTGTTTATTGTATGGACATCACTGTTTCTTTTTAACACCAATAAAACACAGAAGACTCATTTGAAAGGTTCTCTCATCCTTTGGCCATTTCTTCAAAAGCCACACCTGCTACAGCAAAGATTGGTGAAAATGTCCTGGGGTCATAGCTGACATATAAGGTTTTAATATTATTATGACAAGAGCAGAAAGGTATGTTGCTGCCTACAATGAGCATAGGCACACATCTTTCTGGTTCTATAATTTTTGTTTTTCAATTCTGTGTACTGCCTGAATTATTTGACTGTAAAATCTCTGGGGCAGGGATGGTCTGCCTTGTACTGTGTGTGGCACAGCCTCTGTAAGCTCCTAATCCCAACTGACGCCTGTGTGTGTCACATCAGCAACCTCACTGACTTGTGCTCTCATATATGGTGTGCATTCTGGAAATCCTCTGTGTTTGCATCCATACTCCTTACCCTCTTCTCATACTTAATGACATATCTTTCTCAAGCAAGCACAAGTTGAGAGGCTCCATTAAATGCACCAACCTGCAAATGTCACACATTTTTTTTAACTTTCACTCTCACAATGTTTATATTAATTTAGTAACAATATTATTCTTCAGGAAAACAGGAGCTCCAGGGCAGAGACAGGCTCTGGCAGCTGTAAGGAATGATTACTTTCCAGTTTGGCTAATGACATAATCCACTGTGGTAGCAAGTCTTGCTTTCCTCTTTAGATGATGTCAACAACTCCATGAGCTACATGCGTTGTATTCATAAGTGGTACTTAGAAATATGTGTTCTGTAATCTCCTCCTTACGCCTGACACTTTACACATGTGTTTATCTACAAGGAGTGGTGACATTAGCTTGCTAATTTTGGTACTGTACCAGTAAGGGTATGAGAGACTCAGAAGGATATTTAAACTGGCAAAGAGAAAATTATTGGCATTAGCTATGAGTACTTTATAAGGCTCTGTTTTGGAATGTCATTTGTTAGAAAATCTTTGCTGCTGAAAGTCATCCATCATTCCCATATGGAACTGCTAGCCTTACAGAAACCTCTCTTCCCAAATCCCACTCACTGCCTGTAGCCAAAAGTACTCACCTATTGACATTAGCAAATTAGATATACAGATATTATTCCCTGAGAAGAAGCAGAATGTGCAAATGGTTTGATGAGATATGGTTTTCTTGGCTGCTGAATGGACTTCAGTGGTGAAAAAAAAAGCTCATTTGCCAGAACTCCACCTATAGGCTCCCATGTATGTGTGTGACTCAGGTTTTCTTTATTAACTAGACTGTGTGCACAATATTCACATGGTGAAGACCCTCAGCAAGAGCTCATACTGCCTATGTAAGTGTTTTTTTAAAGAATCAAGCTCTTACCTCTCAAAATTACATTTGTATGGCATTGTTCAATATGTATGGCTGACTACTATAGAAAGCAGCAACAACTGGGTACAATGCACTAATTTTATCCCACTTTGACTTTGAAAATATAATCGGTACTTATAAAAATTGTAAATACTACAGAATCATGCTAGTAGGATTATTCTAAAATGGAAGTGCTAATACATCAAGCAAAATAGCATTGCTAGTCGTAGCTGGCTCCTATTATCACCATTATCAGAGAAGATATACCTCTGGCAACAATAATGTGCAGGAGCACAAATGAATATATGCAAGAGAGCCAAGATTTAAGGAGGTGTTTCTTTTTATCTTACAGTGAACTTTTTTTTTTTGAGTGCCACAGTTAGAGTAATAAGCACAAACTCTTATGTCCAGTGGCCAAGCCTCATCTAGCTAATGAAATGGTAGCGTGATAAAATACACATAACTACCCATTTTGGCAGTATACAATATTTCTCTCTGCATTATGCAGCAAAATACAATCACTCTTGATGCATTATGTATTTATAATATTACCTATAAGTGCCTATTGTAAACAAGTTGTTAAATCAACAAGCACAGCATATAAAGTATTATTATAAAGTAATCATTCAATCAATCACTCAATCAGAATCATCATAGCGTTGTTTTTTTTCCATATGAAAGACAGTGTCTGATTTGCATTTTTTTCTTCAGGTTATGCTATAGTCTATTTTTGTGTATCACTGTTCTGAATGTTAAATTGCCTGTCTTGAGAAACTTCAACAAGAACAGCATGATGACTTGGGCATGTCTGGGGGGAGAAAAGGCTACATAGCAATGTTTAATTTTGATTGAGTTGAAGATGGTATAAACACTGCTGTCCCATCACCCATCAATGACAGCCTTGAGCATTTCTATTGTGTCCTTTTTCACAAAGTTTAGAGTGGGTATATTTTGGATTGCTGCAGCCTGTTCCTGCCAGACTGAAAGTTGTGCACCCTCCATATGTTGACAGTGTTGTGTCAGCACCGTGTCAGAACATTCAAAGCCAGAACGTCACCCCAGGAGTCCCATTAAATGCAATTGTGCACAGCCAAAGCTTCCTGGACTCTGCAGGGATTCATCTCATCCTCATCAAGATAAAACTGCACTGACTTTGGGACTGTCACAGCAGCAGTTGTAGGAGCATGGCAGCCACACAAGCAAAGCAAAAGAAGAAGATAACCTATACCCACTACCTACCTAGAGGAGGGTATTTCCATAAATGAAAGCAAGTGAACACAGACCTCAGCTCTTTTTGATTTCATGGTGTGGATCAGGGCAACAACATGGTGGTGGCAAGCCCCTCATTGCCATCTGAAAAAATACTCTGTTTAAGCCTGACACCATAGCACAGAAGCAACGGATCTTAATGTCTCTCTTTCTTCCCAGGGAACAAAAGGACTAAATCTAGACATTGCCCCTTATATCAATAGCTTCTTAAGTGCAATTAAGCTAGTTTGTAAGCTGTTTGGGATGGCAGCATCATTTAATTAAATGCAGATAGGGTTTATGAAATGATGTTCAGTCCTGACAAGGTCTGCTTCATACTCATGAAAATGATAATAGTAGTAGAAGTGGTAATGGAAGACTTTTAAAATTCATTCACTAGTGGGTGAGTAAGGTGAGACAATTGATATAACTGTATAGAGAAATGCAGACAACTTCAGAGTTTTTTACATCCTGCTGTGCAAGTTCGAATATCAAGTAAGAAAAAAGTTCTTAATTCATGTTGTTGAGTTCAGTTCTTTGGTTGGTGATGAAAAATGATCTAATATTTTTTATGGAGCAAGATACTGGGTAGAACAGTACAACTGAGATAGGTGAGATGTAAAGATTTGTTTCGGTATAATTCATACAATGTATGAGTACAATGTGCATGAGAATAATCTACTGGAGTTGATGGGTGGATTAAATCTCTTGCTTTCATCTCATTTAAAATAGATTTGGTTACCTGCTGTAAAAACAGTCTGCTAGAAGATGCTTATTAAGTAGGTTAGTCCTAGAACAGTACTGCAGTGAGACATATCTGCCAGACAGCATCTGTTTTGATGGTTCATGCTCAGTATTTAATAGAAGACTGAGTTGTCCAAAATGCCCTGAGGTAAAATAAATTGTTGCCAGCAGCTTGCTCTCTCACTGGTTTAGTACATCTTAATAGCGATCTTTTGTCCGCAGCTGCAAGGTGATTCCTAAACATGTCTTCCAGGGTTTTGTCGGCAAAATAACAATCAGTAATTTACACAATAAGTGTTTACATTATTTACAAGAGACAGCGCTGGTGATGGAATTGCTGTGTGGAAACTAACTAGTTATATCATAAAGACACAATTTGTTGAATAGACAAATTAAAGTGTCTATACCCTCTGCAAAATCCCGATGAGTGGATTTATTTGGGTTGGTGGACATCTGGTTAATCCTAGCTGTCTTCACTTGGCCGCTGATGTGAATTCCTCACATTGTGAGGAAATTTCTTGTTAGCTGTTAGCTAAAACCAATGAGATTTGACTGAGCTCTCCATAAGCATGGAAGGCAGCCAGGATGTTGTTTGGAGAATACACACTAGGTGCTTCCTGATCACTTCTCAGCTCTTCCTGATGCTCTGGGTACAGGCAAAAACTCTGTGCCATACCTAATTGGGTAGATTCCAGCCTTTCTGGGTGGAGAAGGCTGACAAGTCTTTTCACTTTGATACAGGTTCTTCTAATAGCTGCACACTACTTGCTTTAAAAGAGAAGTATTTGATGAGTATTCTAGTAGCATGTCATTAGTATTAGAAATTGAATTCTACTACTGTTTGTCTACTTTGGGGCTGGAATGTGAAAGAAGTGTTGAGAGCCATCAGAGCATCTCAACCACCTTGATTCCTCAGTATTCCTTGAACTTTGTCTTGCAGGATGGTGACCTGGATGTCATGAGTGTGTGAGTGGCATCATTTTCCTGTGTGTCAATCTGCCTGCATATGAAGATCCACTGGAACAAAGTTGAATTTTGCAGATGTTTTCATTACTGAGGGCCTTGAGGTGTTGCAGAGTGGAGGTGCATGGAATTTCATTTATTTCTCTTCAACAGCTATCAAAAGGTAATCTTGGATAATCATACCTCTTTCCTGACATACTTTACATGCATGGGGTAGCAAAGGTTCTGTGTTTGTTCAAAATGTATGTCAGCCCAATAGAAAAAGAAAATGAAGTGTAAATCTTTCAGTATGCTGCTGATCAATCTTTATCATATGACTTTATTTCAGGTATCCAAAGAATGTGGCTGAGGATCTCTTCACAGCCTAAAAAGTCTGGATTAGAGATGAGTCATTCTGATAAATCTGATATAACAACCATAAATCAGAGGAAGCAATTGGAAAGGCTGACTGCTGTTATATCATTCCACTTCACTGAATACATTTGTTTGTTTATTACTCACATTTGCAAGATGTAAGGACCCCACAGGGTTGAAAATTTGAAAGATTCTGTCATTCAATAAAAAATCCCTAACAACATTTGTTTTAAAATGTTACTGATAGCTGCGTTTGGAGTTAGACATTTATTGGTGGAACTATTTCCTAAGCAATTTTACCGGAGATGTCTTTTACAGGTTTAAAACCTGTAAAGATTTGGAAACACTCAACGCCTTTTAGGGAGTGCTCAGCCCTTAGCTGAACCACATTACTGACACTGGAAAAGGCATGCTTTTTTATTTCATAGTTCTTTGGGAATACTATTTTCCCCAGAAACCTCATTGCATTTTACTAAAACTGAGGACAAGGGCAGGTAATTCAATAACTGAAATTACTCTGTCCTTCCAAGACACACATTGTTCTTTGGTGTAAATTAGAAATCTGTTTAGCCAACCCAGTTAAATGTTGAGTTTTTAAGGTTCTTCTGAGAACCCTCTGCCAAGAACTAGGTGTCAGAGGTGCTCAGTGCATGTCAAAAGTCACAGCTCATATTTATAGGAAAAAAAAAAAAAGAAGGTTACTTAAGAAATGACATGCATATACATGAAAAATATCAAGTTTCTTATTTGCCGTATAGTTCATTTACACATAAATATATTAAAAATATATATAAAGACAATATTTTTGTAGAGTAAATAATTCTGTGCACAGCAGAATCTTTTTTAAATGAGCAATTATATTTCATTTATTGAATTTACAAATATATATATGTATGAAGAAAAATCTTTGTAAATATCCATTGTATTATCTTCGAATTATTGGATAGGTAGAAGGTAACAGTAGAACACAAAATCATCTTCTTGTCTGAATTACTGTCACCATGGAACAAATTGGAAAAAAAATTATTTTGTGTCAACCAGTCGCACCCCACTGCACACATGGATGTCTCCTAAAGCCATCAAGATAGTATCAGAGCATGTAATCATAGCTGGAACAGTAAGGAATCCTCTTTTTCTGCAGCAACCAAACAGCACATTGAGCCCACAAAAACACGACCAACATTGTTACTTTCAGCCAAAGTTAGAAACAAGATTTCTGCCTTATGGCCTTTGAGATAGCTTTTTTTTTTTTTTTTTTTTTTCTTCTTCTTCTTCTTTCTTTTCTTTGTGTGTGTGTGTGTATGTGGAGTCAGGAAATTTTGGAGACAACTTTAGCATACTAAATAACTTTGGTAGCTAAGGTTAAAACTGCTATCTTCACAAGTCACTAGAAATTCCAAAATAGAAACAAAGTGAGCTTAAATTACATTTAAGTATTCCTAGGTTTTTGCAACCATTCATTCTCTGTTTTTTTTTGTTTGTTTGTTTGTTTTTGTTTTTGTTTTTTTTCCAAATCTTCTTCCTGTGCTGAGGATTATGAATTTAATCATGCTTAATGTATTTATCATACTAGAAAGATTTAATTGCTTCAACCAAGTTATCTGTCTTTATATATTTTATTCAAATTTCAGTGTATTGCTTTCATAGAAATGCAACAGCTATGTACGTTGTGTTTCCAGCACAAAAGCTCTGTTTTGAGGAAAGAAAAACAATTTTCTTTTTAAAGGCCTTCTCTTGAAAGATACTGAATGTTCCAAGCACCACAAAATCTGCAAAGAGTAACGGGTGCTCAGTGCCACACATAAAGTGCACGGTTGTTGACAGGATCCTTGGTTCAAGGCTGAGTGTAATCAAAGAGAAGAGAGCATCCTGTGATTTCACTGAGCTCCCAGGCTCCTTGTGGTGATCCAATGCGTTAATGTGCTATGTGCGAGACACTGAAAGTAAAAATCCTTACTGCAGCTGCACTTTCTCAGGTGAAGAAAGGAACCAAAGATTGACTTTCAGTCATAAGGAATATCACTGACTTTTGGAATATGGAGGAATAAGGAATATAGCTCACTTTTGGAATTTTCAATGACCTACAGAGCTTTTAATTGTAATTGTAATTTTAATGTCAATTAACCATCAAGAATATACTAGGAAAATTATATTTGATAGTAATATGTAAGAAACTCATTTTCCATAGCTTTTAATGCTTAATGTAAAAATACACTTCAGTGATCCCTGGAAAAAGGGTATCTTAAATCTAGTCTGTACTGCTCAGACACCCTTAATATTGCTTTCTAACTTGCAGCAAACATTTATCCTGAACAAATACCTGTGCTCTCTGTAGCAGTTTTGGGTAGCTGGGGTTTTGGTTACTTCTGTTTTTGAGAAAGTATTTTTTTCCTGAAACTTTTTAGGTCATATGGTTTCTACTTGCTATCATCCTGAAGGGGAGCTGGTGTCTTGGCTGGGTATTTGTTCACATGTAGCTCATTAGCAGTAATTGTAGAAAGGTCTGGAAAAAAATATTGTAATGTGAAATGACAAGAAGGCTTCGCCTAAGGGATATTTATTTATTTACACTTCCATCAGCAGCTTTTTGTTACCCCAAAGCACTAAAGCTATTATACATATTGCTTTTGGAATTTATTATTTTTAATTGAAGAAAATTATCATTTTCAGTCACTTTTGTTAAAAAAAAAAAAGTAAATACAGCTAAGGATTTATAAATATTCCTCTGGTCTTACAATATTTTTTTCTTGCTTGTGGTTTTACCTTTAATGTAAAGTGCAGTATTTTAGTTCTTCAGTTTTTAAAGGTAAGCTTAATACATTCTACATTGCAAGTCTATAGGTACTTACTTCTGACCATGGAACAAACAAATGCATTTGTTTTCTAAATGGTCATTTTCCAGAAAGCACATTAAAGTGCAATTTATCCAGTTTACAAAAACACTGTATCATTTTTGTGTTTAGCATTATGTTCATGGATGGATGACTCATCTACAGCAGAGTGTCGTATTTACTGCACAGGCAATGGATTTTCTACACTGCCTGGCTACCAGCAACTAAGAAAGAAGATGAACTGTGAGCGATTCTAATGGATCCAAGCCTATTAGTACACTGCAGTTTTAGTTCAGAGTAAACTGGCTGGAAGCACAGGAAAAGAGCATCACTTTGTTGATTTGTGTGACCTCTTGACACCCAGAATCTGGGCCTTATCTATTCAGGGCATTTATGAAGCTGAATGAATTATTTGCTACTTCTGTTTAAATACGATTCTTACAAAACAGATTCATGGCCAGACTTTCAAAGCCATATTGCCGTCTATCCAATGGGAGAAGGGAAGTAGCTGTACTGGCTCAGGGACAAGGAAGGAGTCAGAGTGCAATTTGACTGTATTGATGTACTGGATGTATTTCCAGCAATGACATTACCCAGCAGCAGTTGCCTGCAGTGGTCCACTATGGCCTACCACCACTGTTGGAATACTTTTGCTATTAACATAGACAAAACCAAGTGTGATTTAACATTTAAACCAAGACATACACTATATTCAGATCACCTTTGATAGGCCAGACGTAAACAAAATAGCATATAGCATATGCATATAGCAATAATGAGCAAATGTTTTCTTTGCAATTCCTGTCCTGGCCAGCTGTCTATAATTTGTAGCCCCTGCCTACAAATTAGCACCTCAACTAATTCTAAGACTAGTAGACCACAGCAGTGGAGACCTGGTGCATCCAAATATTGGCATTGCAGGCAGAGCTCTGAAGTCCAGCATTCTTTAGGGAACATTTGCAGAAATTTTTTCCTTCTCCATTTGTGGTGATCTATTGCTCAGATTTGATCATTGTATCTGAGTCATTAGTAATTGCTGAGTCTCTAGTAACCTGTAGACTTCAGTGTTTATAGGTGTTTTTAATTCCACATAAAGGAAAGCTTAGTTGCATGGGCTGATGTTTTTCAGGGTCTGTTCCATTAAATATGGGGAAACAGAACTTTGTAGATCAAAGAAAGGAAACCAAAGGATTTTGCAAGATCCCTGTTGGTGCCCCTCCTCAGCCTATTTTTCAGATACCGTTCCACCACACACACAAGAATGGATCCCCACTGTGTATGTAGAGAGAAAGGTGCATCAGAAAAATAGTGAATTGTTCATGTTTTTAGATGCAATGTATCTCTGTTGTGTCTTCATGAAAAATACTTTGTTTTTACACAGAATTTTTCTTTCATGATACAATTATTAATCCATTAATATCCCATCATATTCTTCACCATGGTTACAAGGAATTGGACTGAGGTAGCTGTGTGAGATGATGCAGCCTTATACAAACAGCAAAACTGAAGGTCTTATGATGTGGTGTTACCAAAAGCAACTCACTGAGCAGTAGAGAGTCAGTAATAATTTAATTAGCTGCTTATGACAGTAACAGCATGAAAAGCCAGCTGTGTAAGCAAGCACAGTCTCCATAATTTCCAGCAGAAATGTATCACTAAAACGCACTAAAATATATTCTTCAGGACTGTGAAGTCTAAGGGGATTTATTTTGGCTTTAGTTGCATGAAGGGTAAACTACACAGAGGATGGGCTAATGGCCACATGCATTTGTTATATTACATGTTTGTGCTGTTGAATTAACAGAAAGAAATAGAGATGTGCACATAATATATTTTTTTTGCTGATGTGAGAATGGAAATCACAAAATAGCTTTGGACTTTAACCCCATGGAAGTGTTTTTGTGAGGTTTTGAACATAGAAATTTTCTCCAATTTGAAGAGGTGGGAACACAAGTGATCATCACTGAAAGAACTGAAACAGGGTGGAAATGTTCCCCTTAGCAGGAGCAGAAATGGAAGCTTGGAGGAGATGTACAGGAATCCCTGGGCAGCCTGAAGTTCGTGCCCTTCCATGTTTATTAATATTGCAATCTTAAGATCCAAAGGGGATTGCTGTGGGGTATACTGCTGTTATGGGATATACAACAATAACAAATATCTTCAAGAAGAGTAAGGGGTGGGGGTAAGGGGAGAGGAGTGGATGTTCTGATTGTTTGTTTTGTTTTCCCCCAGAATACCAGATTTGTTTCCACAGGGAGAATTGCTTATTGACAGAGTCAATCTCTTGTGAGCTCTTACACAAACCCAAACTGGCCTTGTGCTAAACATAAAACTTTCATGGTTTGCTCTTCTCCTTTGGATACTTCTCAGTGATAAAAATGATATTGTCTCTCTCAGCCTGTCGCACACACCATTGCATACTGGGGACCTGGAACTGTCACCACCAACCAGGAGTGATTCATGAGTGTATGGCTCATTTTTGGAACTAATTAATTATGTCATGGAAAGAAGATTTACTCTTCCTCCCCTTCCAGCCCCCACCTTCTCTAGTCCTTGCTAATCTTGCTTTCTGGATAACAGGAGGAAAATGAGGAAGGTGTTTAGCAGTCTCAGTTGTCTCTGTGATTCAAATCACAGAATGAAGCAGGGAAATACTGTCTGCACTGCTCATGCTTTTTCTGCAAGAATCAGTTTCAAATATTAGATGGTGTTTTGTGTTTTTTGTTTTGTTTTTGTTTTTGTTTCTTCCTGTTGCAATTAACTGAGAAAAATATTTCAAAGCTGTATAATTAAAGGCCAGCGTTTTATTAGGGTTTAAAATAGTCTTTATGAAATCTACTCCTGCCACCGGTAATTACAATGTACATCTTAATATACCTCTGCTAGGCCTGAGCTGGAGATAACAGTCCTGTGTGTATTGCATTTGGCTTGTGCATAGAAGGTAAAATCCTTTATCTTATCTCAATCTCCACACAACAACCAGCCTCTCTTCCAATTCAGCCCTAATCTTCTTAGTAAATAATACTGATATTTTTCACCATAACAAAAATGGAGCTGCCAGATTCAGACTGATAACACCTCTCATTTACACACCATTCTCTGTCAAAATCTGCCTGATTTTTTTTAATCTCTTTAACTCATCAAAAATACTTTTTTACATTCAGCCATGGTAAGTTCCTTGCTACCAAATAATATTCTTATAAATAAATCCGTTGACTACAGCTGTCTCTTTGGATAGATATTGGAAATCCTCTTTTTCCTGGCTTGCTTTCTTGAATGATGACAAATTATTGTTGATCAATTTAATTTTGCTGTAAAGTTTGGTATTCTAAGAAAATTACCTAAAAGGAGTGTTTATCTGAGAGTGTGCCCAAAAGGCTTTTTTTTTTTTTTCCTTAAGATATTGTCTCAGTTCACTTCTCTGATGAATGCTGTCTTTGCATTCCCATTCTTCCCTTTGCAATGGCTTATCTTTAAAACAAGAGAAACCAGAATCTAAGCCATCAAAATATAATATAGTGTATTAATTATCTCTGTGTGATTTCTTAAACAACAACAAAACTCTGCAGAGAGAATGTCAGTTAGAAGGTTGATAGTAGGATTTCTGCTCACAGTGATTGAATGAAAATGATATACTTAAATGTGTCTACTTTATTTCAGCTTCAATCTGCCCTCTGAGTGACACAGATATTTTGGGGTGCCTGTCCAGAAATGGCAAATCATCCACATAAGCAAATGCTAGACTTTATAGTTTTACACCAACCCTGCTTTCATCTACTGCCATGCAACAGCAACAGGGATATATCACACCATCAATTTATGCCAAACTTCCCATATCGGAGAAAATAATCTTAAAATCTATAGCAGCATATGGCCCAGATTTGTTAGGTGCTGCAGCTGGAAAGAATAAGTATTTGTCTTCTGTGGAGCCTGTGGATATGAGAAACGAATTCTATTCCAGGGAAGAGTTCTGTGCGTTGCTTGTAAAAGTGTTCATTATGAAGTAGTAAGACGATATATTGAGACTTAAAATCTTGTTCACATTCTTTCAGCTAGAAGCTCTTGGCCAGTACCAATCTGGTCCAGTTTAAATACATTTTTTCTGAGACTTTGGAACAGGACAGTATCCATGCTTATGGGGGCGTCTCACCAGTGGCTTTCATGATGGATCTAGTCCTCTTCTATTTACCTAAAAAACACCTCTTGATGAATTCCAAGACCTCAGGTGCCTTTTTTTTTTTTTTTTTAACAGCAGCTTCTCACTGGTTGTTCCAAGTTGCGCTGTGAATGAGAATTAACATGTGGTCCCTCTCCAGCTCAGAGTTTTCTAACGAGTTTCTGATTTTTGTTATTAGTTTCCAACTGCTTTGTCTCCATTTGGGGGTAAGCGACTAACTTCATTATCTTCAAAATACTGCTTCTCATCCCAGTCCTATTACACCTGTCTTTACTGTCATCCAGCCTTTCTTTGCATGATATCCCCTCTCTCTCTTGTATTGATAGTGCCAGTCTATGCAGTATCACCACATTCCTAATATTTGTGTCATGGTCATAAATGAAATAAGAAGAAGATCAAACCCAAGGCTGATCCATAAATAATTCCACTGCTAACTGGTAACCCTCATGATACTTTTCCTTTCAACACTATCTTTTGCTGTCCTTCTTTGAGACTGTCTTTTACCTATCTTTCAATTCCTCTACTAATCCCTATCTTCTCCAGCTTAACAAATAATTTCCCATGTGGCACCATACCATACATTTTACTGAAGTCTAGATAGATGAGATCGACTCCATTTCTTTTGTCTAGAAAATCAACTATCTTATCGAAGGAAGCTATTAAGTTGGTCTGCCTAGATCTTTTTATTATATTTCCTACCACACTATATCTAATATTTCCTTCAGTTCCATGTCTTTATTTATCTGTTCCTTCAAAATCTGTTCTAAGATCCTATGTGCTTTACAGGTTAGGTTAATGAACCAATATTTGTCTGAATTTTCTCTCTCTCTCTCTCTCTCTCTTTTTTTTTTTCTTTCTCTCATTTGATATAGTTGCTGTTCTCTAGACATATGACACTATCTTTGCCTGGGTGAATTTAAAAACACATGCTCCTTGGGCTTTTATATTATTTCAGAAATTCACAATAGTGACAACAGTTCAGTCTCTCATGCTTACACACAGTTGGCTCCTTCTATTATGAGTATATGGTTATTTCAGTTCCTGTTATTTACATGGCCATTACCCTGAAGTCAACACCTTCACCTGGCTGAAAACTCAGGGCAGTGTTTTTGTACCTCTTTTTCCAAAGCATCCTGACACTAGTCAGCATACTCCACTTATGTGGAATGAACTACAATTTGATTTAATGATATACACAGCAAGAGCAAACTCAGCTCAGATTCTGAGTTGTTTTATTTTAACTTCAAATGTTCCTTGATTGCCAAGACAGACTTACCTGCAGCCTAGTCTTTATTCCACTTAATAAATATTTTCTTCCAATTTCTAATACCCTTCACTGAGTGATATATATTCTTCTTCTTGTTTTTTTTTTTTTCCCCTTCAGTGTGAAAGAAAAAAGTATGATGCCTCCAGTAAAATTAGGGCAACTATGCCATTGCATTCACCTTTTAAGCAGAAAAAATAAAGTTGAGTTTTTATTTGCTGTCATCAGTATGCTGGATGTTTTGTTGAAGACAAAATAAATAAAAAAAGTCTTCAAAGACATGTAAGAGATGTGGTCATCTACAATGTTTGGACTAACATGATTGCAAAGAGGTATTAAGTATGCAACAGTATAAACAAAAAAAAAATAGTATTATTATTTATAAATTGCAATGGCTGTACTTTTGTTGGAGCAAGTGGTCTGTACACTTTCATGGAAATTAGTGTATAAAAGTAGAAAACAATAAAAAATGAAATAAAAATGGAGAAGGAAAAAAAGCTAAAGTAAGGGAAAAAGAACTTTGACAAAGATTTTTCTTGTTTATTTAGTCCATTTTCATTCTAACATGTGCTGGTACTATGCTAGGGTCATGTAGCATGTAGGGTCAAACTCTGGGCAAACTGGTGTTACAGCCCCCACAGAATCCCTCCACAACCACTTCTGTGTCTTCTTTCTACACATGCACATCTGCTTCCACAAAGAAAAAAAGTTCCTTTTCAGTACTAAAGCTAATTCAAAATGTCATGAAGATTTACTGCATGTGCAGAGGTAAAGCAGAGAGTTTGCGTGATAAAGTGTAAAATAAGGTAAGGATTATGCCACTGAAGGATTGTGAAGCCCTGGGTTTTGAATGAATGTGATGTGCTGGTGAATGCAGCTGTGAGGTTGGAGTTGATATAGTAGGCAAAAAGCTTTCTGCTTCCATGCCCATTCACTGGGCTCCTCAGGCATTCCCACTTCTCCAACCTTATCCCTGCACATGCTTGTGTTAGATCAGACCTTGGACCATCTTCTGCAAGATTGGAGCTGGAAGACCTTGCAGGAACCTTCTAGTGGTAAGCAGCTAATTCAAATGCTGGCCAATTTAGCTAAGATCTGCCACCCTACTGCAAAACCACCTTCCTGCATAAGACCACAGAGCAGGTGTTCCCCAACCTCTGACCTTGATGGCTTTTGCCAGGAGGATGTCTGAGCTACCTGGTGGCACATGGGTAGGAAGGAAAGGTCAGGAAGTGTCCAGGCTTGTGTTCTGAGGTAAAACAGGAGTAGTAGACAGAGCTTCTGCTGTTTCCTGGAGTTAACAAAATTCACTGGGCAGCACTAGAAGGAATTGACTCTTTTATTTTCAAGCTGACACATCATGCAATTGCTTAAGATCTTATCCAATATGAGGTAGAAACGTCCTTTGCTGAACACCTACAGTGGTGGATGTTCATCCTTACAAAAAGCAAAAAGGAAGATGATATGAAAGAGATGAGAGAAAATCAGTACTAACCCTGAGGTCTCAAATCACCTTACTTCTTTTTCTGACTTGGAAATTCCACACAAACTAACCTGGTTAAAATACTTGTGCAGATATATGTTCTTATCTCACTCAGTGTTCGCACAGTTTCTTTCCATTCAAAAGTTTGTGGAAGGTTAACAAAAGGAGAAGATAGACACTCCTCATATAAGTCATGATTTCAAGTATTTCTTCTTTTTCTTTCTTATTTTTTTATCCATTTTCCATGCACTCTGTTTACCTAGATTTATCAATCTCCTTCCCCCCAGTCAGATGTTAACCAAAAACTATGAATCCTGTTTTCCATCAGATGGCAAACAAGGTTTGACTGATATCCAGTTAGGGAGATACATGGCAAAAGCAAAATGACTGCAACACAGTGCAGTCTGTGATTTTTTTAAATTTCTCAGTGTTGGAAAAATTAACTGCCTATATCTGACATATGCCTGGTTTAATTGTGTGTGTGAAAACATTTCCCCTTGTACAGCTAAATAGACTAGTGATCTGATTTATGGGATAATTTTAGCAATTAGTATTTAACCCTTAAAAACAAAAACAAACAAACAAAAAATCTTTCACAGCATTGGCAGAAATGTGGGTGTTGAAAAGCTCAAGTTCATTTCCTGACCATTTAAGGACCAAATGACAAATGAAGTTTCTGGTTACTTTTGCAATGACTTTGCCAGATGTAAAAGAAGACATTTACAAGTGAGCATACAGCTTTCGCATACACTTTCTGAACTTTGAAGTTTCTGCTGCCTTCCTGCTGAGCAGAACACATTCAAGTGGGATATAGAATTGTTATTTAAATCTTACAGTCAAATTAGACCCTAGAGACATGATTGTATAGCATTATTGTCTCAGTCCCCATGAAGTTAAGTGTTCTCATATCAAATCTGATGTGTTTCAGCTTACCACCTACTGCACAAGTATTCATCTCGTTGTTAAAAGATATCAGATAAAGTGGTGTTTTATTTATTTTTACATGTGTCAGTTATTTTTAGTGGTAATACTAGTGTGACACTACTGTCTTTTCCTGTGAGTCATGGGAACATGAAGCTGCTACCTAAACTTTTCAGCCATGATAACAAATAAAAGCTTCCAGGCTTTCCTTAAAGATCAGGATTGCATTTTTTTGTTGTTGTTCTGGTTTGCTTTTGAAGAAGGATTTTTTCGCTGTGGAGCACAGCTCTTCGGAGAAGAGGGTTTTCTAAGTTATGTAAGTAAGTTATCTAAGTTATGTTAAATTATGGTGGTAGGCTGAAGGCAGAATGTTGAGGAGACAGCAGAGCTGTGAGCTGCTGGAGACTGCTGCTGTTCAGAGGGGTCTGGGGCAGAGGGAGGTTTGCAAGCAAAGAGAGACAGGATCTTCATCCCACAGATTGGCCATAGGGACTTTTAAAGAGCTACCTCTTACAGAAGTTGTGGTTCCACTGAAACCAAATAGCACAGCAAACACTCTACTTGATGTCACCTAAATTTTCTTTTGAAAGAAAACCCAGGAGAAAATGTCAAAATAATCCATTTCAACATTTTTGGGGTTTCATTTTTCACTTGGAATGATTTTTCACTTATGTATTATATTTTCCCTAATACAATGGATTATATATTACCTCACAAAATAAAACATTAACATCAAATTGGGATATTATGAATGACCTTGAGTGTTTTTAAATAGTTCTTCATGAGAAATTTTGAAATATCCATGTTTTATCAAAGAATGAGGGTCTTACCACTAGAGCTCTGCCTGTATAGCTTCAAAGTAAGTCTGCAGCTGTTTGGGGAAGTAAACACTAAATTTGCCTACTTGTCTCTCTATAGGCAGACATCACCAGAAGGAGAGATGCGATGATGGCCCTTCTGACCTTAACTACAATTAGTCTCTCTGACTATTAAAGCAACACACTGTTGTGACTAAAGAAGTCCTTTTCTTTCTTTTCTTTTTCTTTTTCTTTTTCTTTTTCCTTTTTCTTTTTTTTCTTTTTCTTTTTCTTTTTCTTTTTCTTTTTCTTTTTCTTTTTCTTTTTCTTTTTCTTTTTCTTTTTCTTTTTCTTTTTCTTTTTCTTTTTCTTTTTCTTTTTCCTTTTCTTTTTCTTTTTCTTTTTTCTTTTTCTTTCTCTCTCTTTCTTTTTCCTTTTCCTTTTCCTTTTCCTTTTCCTTTTCCTTTTCCTTTTCCTTTTCCTTTTCCTTTTCCTTTTCCTTTTCCTTTTCCTTTTCCTTTTCCTTTTCCTTTTCCTTTTCTTCTTTCTCTCTCTTTCTCTCTCTCTCTCTTTCTTTTCCTTCCTTCCTTCCTCCCTCCCTCCCTCCCTCCCTCCCTTCCTCCCTTCCTCCCTTCCTCCCTTCCTCCCTTCCTTCCTCCCTTCCTGTATTCCTTTCCTCCTTCCTTCCTTCCTTTTTTTCTTCCTTTTTTTTTTTTTTTTGCACAGTGATTTAGCAAAAGTATATTTTGCATTATTACTTTATTGCACACCTGTATAAATCATGCTGTCGGGTAGCCAATGTTTTTTAAAACAGCATAACTGCCAATTGCTTGGGTAATGGCACATTTTGTGATACTATCAGATGACATATAACTTGTTAAATTACATTGAAAAAATATTAGAGAGAATTACACTATAATTAAATGACAATAATAATGAGACCAATATTAGCTGCTGCCATCAATTATGTAAGACTGAATATTTATTATATATTTTTCCAAAAAGCCTTGTCTGTGGTTAAAAAGGCATTTCATTTAAAACCCTGTTGGTGCTTTTAACATTCAGAAAGATGTTAACCTCTGAATTCAGATGTTCAAGCCATGCCCAGATGAGAACTTTTATGTGCAAGTTTTCTAAAACTTGTGGTGTTCTTTTAAAGATATTTTATTAACCATTTAAGTATCTTGCATTTCTGTTCACTCCTTTTGTTTTTTTTTATACCTATGTCAGCAAGATGTTTAAAAAAATCAGTCCAGATTAACTGATAAAATTGTACTTGCTTCTATGTAATATTGATATTACAATATATGTATTGATATGCATATTGATATATGTAATATGCTATTGAATATTGCTGAATGCTGTCTCTTGATAAGGGCACATCTCTTCAATATGATTTGCTTTATGCAGTTTTCAGAAAGTAACACTATCACAAAGAATCACAGAATCACAGAATGTTTGATGTTGCAAGGGACCTCTGGACATCATCTAGTCCAAACTCCCAGCCAAGCAGAGTCACCTAGAGCGTGTTGCACAGGATTGCATCTAGGTGGGTTTTGAATATATCCAGAGGAGAAGACTCCACAGATTCTCTGAGCAACCTGTTTGAGTGAACATTTCTGGACCAGACCTCATAAAATTATCTCAAGTAACAGTGTCGGATCTTAAACACATCCTGGTTTGAAGATAGTGAAATTTTACTAATCACACAAACACCAATGGGCAGAGGAGTTGCAGAGATTCTTTGTTGTTCTTATCCCCATTGCACAGCTTACCAAGAATGGTTTCTATATCTATAAGAGCAGCTGGATGGGAGTGTTGGAAAAATGTTTGGTCAAGTTCCCTGAAATGTAAGAAGACATAAGTGTTCAAGATGAGAATAAAGAGAAGAAAACATAATTATAAATCTTAAAATCAACAACAAAATATGTGATAGGTTAATTAGAAAAATAGGATAAAATATTATGAGCATATTTCTTTTATAGTGGTGCTTCACTTGAGCATGTAGTATGACAGCAGTGAGGTGAAAGAGTTAACTGATAGACAGTAGAATACATCATAATAATAAATGCTAATGTAAAGGTTAGGTGGCACCTTCTTTAGAGCTGTGGAAGTGGTAATAGAATGGCATGAGAAACTCATTGTTGGTCAAGATACAGTGGTACACACGAGAAGAAACAATCCTAACTTTAACTTTATATGTGCAATGAGGTAACTAGCACTGAACAGGCAACTATTAAAAGACAGAAAACGTTCTTTTGAATGGTAATGCTCTTCTCAGATAAGAGATGTCCTTAGGTAACATTGTAAATGGAAATAAATTAAAACCTCACTATCCAAATGTTTTGCACCGGTAAAGAGAGAAAAACAAATAATTGCATGTCAGGATGTTCACTTGCTGGGTTACACAAGGAACATGAGCCTATTTTGGAACATGTCTGCTCTCTGCATATTATCTCAATCAGACACTACAAATATGCAAAATAGTCCAGGCAGTGTTGTTTTTGAAGGATGGATAAAGCAGATGGATGAACTGGTTTAGGCGAAAATAGAAACTAGCTTCTAATCTGGTCTTTTTTTTTTTTTTTTTTTTTTTTTTTTTTTTTAACATTGTCTCTCTGAACCTTTTTTCTGAAGTTTAGCAAAACCTGAGATTCACATGCTTCTGCATTTCCTGTTTTTGGCTAATAGAGGAAACAGAAACACTAAAATACTGTAAGATGTTATTTTTAAAATATTCCCACTCTGTCAACCAGGAAGTTTTGGAAACCTTACAAGTCTAATCCTGTATACTATGCAACCCAAAAATGTTTGCACAAGTTTACCCAGTCTTTCAGGTATTTATATTCTTATCTGATGGGATTAAAAATATGGACAGAACAATCTGTAAGCATGAAAAAATATTTTGCATGTGCAATTTCAATTGCCACAGAAGAGCTTAATTCCCTGATGAAAAATAGGAAGTACCCTGTGCTGCAGCTGAGTGCCAAATGCCAAGGATCCATGGAAAAATGTGGGAACTGAACGGGGCATAAAGAATAGGTAGAAGGTTCAGTGGTGAGAATGCTAACTGCAGCTAAGGACACACTGCTTTCTGTACCATAGCAGAGGAGTGGAGCATTGGCATGGGGTGGATGGACAATTTGTGGATCCTCTGTAAGAGGACTGAGAAACAGGCAGGCAGGAACTAAGGAAGCCAACAACAGCAGTCCTGAGGTTGAGAAGGTGTGGGGAACTATGCGATATATGCCAAGGAGAGCATGTCCAAACCACTGGGAAAAAATAATAATAATAATAATATAATTCATATTATTGGGCAGATGTATTTTTAAGCCCTTTTAACATATTCTATGAAGAAGAAGAAAAAAAAAGTACACAGCTCTAATTTTCAATGATTTTGCAGAAATACATTTTAGAATGAATACATTATGCTGTCCCTTAGTCGGATACATAAGGGATAGGGAAAGGGAAAAGGAGGACTTGTTTGTTTGCTTGCTTACTTGCTTGTTGAGTTTAAATGATAAGAACACTTAAAAGTGCTCTCGGCTCCCTAAAACATGATTAGTAGTATAGCTAGCAGCAGGAACTCACCAAACCACTTACAAAAATTCCCCCTTTTCTGCTGTTGCTCTTGGCTCCCTCCACAGCCCTGCCAGAAAGACAGAGATTTTTCCCTCTTGAATCATAGAGATCTTTCCTCTTTAAAGCCACTTTTTTTTTCTTTTTTTTTTTTTTTTTTTCCCAGCTGCTTCTGAACTGCTTTTCATTTCCAGGAAGCCTTCACAGACATCTTGAGTCTGTCAGATTATCGCGGAGCTCATCATTATTAGTCCCTCATCAGATGGTATCTTCCTCTATACATAGATATCAGTTCTTAATTGTCTGTGAGTGTATTTTGCCACAAGCACAACAGAACACTCTTCATGAATGGCACTGTAAAACCAAGTTATTTCTTAGCTGGGATGTGATAGACTGTTGAATCCTGAAAAAAATTATGTAGCGGTGATAAGCTGTTAGATCTAGATATTGTTCTTCCCACTATCTAGTCCACTACTCATACTACCTACTTTCAAACTACTTGAATAGATGGGGGTAACAACAGAATATTCATGGTGTCAAAACTGCAGGCTTGACACATTAAACAACAACTGCCTTCAGAAAGGCCCTTATTATACAATATTACCATGTTCAATGGAGAATTTTAAACACCATTAAACATGAATTAAATGTAATTTGATTTCTTTGAACAATTATGTGAAATTTCTTTCCGGTGTTTGTTAAATTTTATGCCAAAATTTTAGTTACAAAAGTTTTTTTATATATTTTTAAAATGAATTCTGTTCTCTGTAAAGGAAAATTTTGAAAAATTCTGTATTTATGCCATCAATCATGACATTAAGTAGTATATACAAATGAGAGCAGCAACTGCAATTCCTATGATAATAAGGCTCTGCATCTTTAGTAAGCATAAACATGCACATTTTTAGTTTATTATAAAATATTTATTTTAAAGATAGGTACTTAACAGGTACTTAGTTAAGTTAAAATATTTTGGAAGATCTTCTGGAAGAAGACAAATTCATGGATGTATTAATGTAGTGACAAACTACAAGTCATACATATGCTTTTATTACTTAATAATATGGTATTACAAAGTTCCTTTGAATTTTCAAAATAGTCTCTAAAGGGTCTACAGCAGCCTTGCAATGGGGAAGAGATATTCTGAACAGGTGAACTGGGAAAAGGTGATAAGGCAAAACAGAACCATTACCAGTAAATATGGAAGCTATATGGAAGCGTGAAAATTTCAGTCTGTATAAATTCCTGTGTAGAGAAGAAGCAGCATCCTTTCTGAATCAGTAGAACTTTTCTGATTCAGAAGATAACAGCATTTCTTACATACGTAGATATATTTCACTGTTGTATTCACTGTTACCTCCGGTAAATCTTCCTGACAGCTTTTTCTACAGAGATCAATGGTTTCCCACAAGAAGTTTTATTAATCAGCATTCTCTAAAAGAAAGGAAAAACAAACAAACAAAACAAAACAAAACAAAAAAAGAGAGAAAGTAAGTGGGGAAGAATAATATATCAAATTGACATTGCAAGAAGGACTACAGGCAAAATGTAACAAGATGATCAGTAAATACAAATGAAACCTCTCACTCGAGAAGGTGGTGGAATACTACTATCTCTGGATAGTACAAAAAAATCACACATTTTAAGCAAATAGGTAAGAACATATTGTTAATTTTAAAAGACAAATTAATTACCCAACTCTTTAATTTTCCTAATTATTCTGAGACATATCTTTAGATTTAAAGCAGAAATTGTGAGAATAACAAGCCAGAAAATTTAAAAACTTTTCACGTATCTAAATCATAGTTGCTGATAGTTAGACAGTCTGCAGGACTTGTATCTAGAAACACACATTAACTCCCCAGACAGAGATATAAAGACTGAAGGATCAGTTTTTTCTTACTAATTATTCAAAGCTTACAGCTCTATACTAAAGAATCAGACAGTTGAGAGTACACATGTATGTCTAAACATTCAGAAAGCTAGAAGCAGAAACTTAGAATGCTTTTTTTACTGTCTGAGGTATAGCCATTTCCATCATTGGTTAGTGGTAGGTTTGCTTTTTTATCATACATCACTGATACCAGTCATTAGCTTTCTTTGACAGTGTGCTGAAATGCACCAATATGGCATATAGACTGGGAATGGGTGGCATTGAGCAGAATAGCTTTGCCACACTATGATATGCTTCAGTTTTGACAGAATACTAGCCCAGTGTCAATCATTCTGTCTTTGCCAATCAAATGCACATCCTTCTGGAGGAGCCTTCAGTTGACACTGGTACCCCAAACATAGTGAAAGGTTAATGCAATGACATTTTAAAGATGACATATTGTCAAGGGACCAGCAAAAATTGCAGAACTAGACTATTTAGGAAAAAGTAGTGTGGCTTACAGGACACAGACATGGTGAAGACATTCCCAGAGGGGATAGATTTGGTGCAAACACCCTTGAAAGACCTTGTTCAAGAAAATCAGGAGTCAGGAATAGATAACAACATAATCAGATCTGGCCAGGAACCCTGAGGTTCTTTCTTTACCCGTCTGTAAAAAAAAAAAAAAAAAAGTCCTTTTGCCAGAGCTCTGGCTAACCTTTAACAGAAAAAAAAAAATAAAAATAAAATAAAGAGAAGGAGCTAGAATGAAAACCTTTGAAGTTTGCAAAGCCTTCTATTCAACCACAGGGATTTGCAGGGGAGCTTATGATTATTAAATGTGTAATAACTTATTTTTCTTCTTAGGTGAAAATCTGTATCACCCCCACCCATTTTCAAAAGTGATAATTAACTATTAAAATAATTCAGATAAGCAGAAAGCTGCATATTTAGAAAGGCATATTCCAGCACATATCCTTGGTGCATATAAATGTTCTGTACATATTTCAGAAATCCATTTCAATTGCTCCGTCTATATCTCTATTATCTTTTCATTTGTATCCATTCTTCCTCCAGGTACTTTAGTTTTCACCTGTCCTATTTAGAAGGTCCCCTTTCCTAGCACCTTCTTCTAGTCGCACCTCAGTGAAAGATAATGTGAACATTCATTTTTGACTCACTACTATGAACAACAAGTGTGCTGGAAGTGAATTTTAAAGACTTTTCTTTGTCCCTAACTCTCAAAAAAAGACCATCTAGAGCAGGACACTTTTTTTTTTTTTTTTTTCCATACCTGTTATTGACTGCAAGTAAGGTCTGTTGAATTGTTTCAGTTACAGATCAAGCTTAGTATGTCTAATTTATTTTTTTTTCTCAGACAGATTTGAAAACTGAGACCTTAATGCCATTTGAAGACATAATAAAGTGCATAAATAAACCTGGACTAAACATAGGAGGGAGATTTTTCAGAATATTTTGAAGGGTGAATTAGTAAAATCTCTAATGATAAAGGCAAAAAGCTTTAAAATTGAGAGAACCATTACATGTGCTGCAAGGCAATTGTCTCTTCCGTTGAGACAATGACAAAGACTCAGCAGGTACTGTACTGAGCTTTCTTTCACTGAAGTCATCAGTAAAATTGTCATTGACCCCCATAAGGGTTAGACTAAGGTCTATATAAGTTCTTAATACCATCTCCAGCAAAGCAAAGTGCCTTGCAATATGTACTGATTATCAGCTACTCCTTTATCCTATGTACTTTTAAAATGCAAACATTAAGAAATATCATTTGTAATGAGTCATTTGATTTAAGATCTGGAGATAAACCCAAACAGGATGTTCAGATATAAAAATTGCTCCCTAAAGCTTACAGGAAGATATCAGAAGGTAATAGCTTGTCCTGGAGACTTTTGATATGTTCTATTGTCAAAGAAAAGAAATACTGAGCCCAGGGACAGACTCACTTCCTCCTGTATTGGGTAAGTTTCATGTGAGTTACTTTGCTCTTTGGGGATGCCTATCTCACTTGCTTGACTGCAAGGTAAGCCTAGGCAATGCATAGGCTAGATGTCAAATTTAGGCACTCACATTCAGATGAACTGCATCTTATCCTGAACTGAAGTTCACTACCATGATCCTTCATCTCCCATATTACCACCTTCCACATCTTAATCACTGTCCTATAGTATCATTTTTGTTGTCTCATAAAGCTTCTCTGTCTCTTCCCCCACTCTAACCTTTTCCCACTCTTGCTTTCTCTCTCGCATTCCCCTGTCCAATCTTCTCTCTCCCACACACACGTTTCACTCCTTTCTCCATTAAGTTATTAATCATCTACACGTAGTAGGACAATTCCAGCAAGAAGGTTTTCCATCATTTACTAGCCATCTGTTTGTTTAATTGATTCCTTAGGAATGAAAACTTGGGAGTTATTTCCATAAAGCAGATTTACAGTTGGGTTATGAGTATTCTTACCAGAGGACTCTTTCAGAGTGTGTGTGGGGGGGTGGGGGGGAGGGGAGGAGGGCATTTCTGAGATGTGTATGGAATAACGGCTATGGTTATTCCTTGATAACTGTAGATAGCATAAGCATGCTTAGAGTCTCACTGGTGAGACAAGTGAGGAAACTTATTTTGCAACCTTGTTCAAGAGCCTGTGGGACTACAAGGCACTGACAGTTAAGAATTTTGTGCACATCCTTCTCTTTAACAAAACTGTTGGTGTTGTAAATTATAAGGAACTGTAAAGGTAGTTTGCTGCTAGGTAGCAATTTCAAGGATAATATTGGCACATAAATACTAGGCCTCATCGTCTATAAAGATAAATGTGTATTCCCAGAAAAATCAGGGTATATCAGCTGAAATCAACCCAGCTCTCAGTTCCAAGTATGCGAGATCTGGTAATATTTTTGACCTATTTACCTTGAAGAATTTGAAAATGTTACTTTTGTCTAAAACATAAATTCACTCCTCTCTTCTCATACTTGCTTATAGACTGAAAGATCTACAAAGTTAAATTATTGTTCTGCAGGAGGAGAGAAGATTCATAATTTATGTAGTCAGTTAGATTAAGGTTTACATAGGTTCAGACTGAAGGCCATAAGCTAGCTCTGTGTAAAGTGTTCCCACTCGTTCTTCCTGTTAGTAATGTTAAATTAGTAATTTAGTTAGTAAAAAAAAAAAAAAAAATAGTCTTGGCAAGTAATGCATTTGAACTGGGGACCAAGATTTCAGGGGACATATCCTCAAGCATCACAAACTGACTTTGGTAAAGCAAAAATCACTTGTAGAACTGTTCAACCAAATAGTTTGTGAAAGGCAAAATCAACAAAATAAATTAGACAAGTTGTAAAAAAAAAGTTTATTAGTGCTCTGCTCAGTGATGCAAGAGCTAAGGCTATCATATAATAAAAGCATTATGTGCCTTTCACTAGGGCTTTTGGAGATGGTTACCATCTTCTGTAGCTGCTCTCAGACATGCTTATAAAGTTCATGTGTCTTCTGCATCACAAACACCAGTATCATCCCTGTATAAAGAGATCATGAACATTTGTGCTAGGTCGAATTATTTCTCCCATGTCTGCTTACTAAGTACAGATACACATTTATCAACTGGGAAAAATGGTGTTAAAGGAATGGGTACCTTGTGTGTCAGAACTTGGAACTGTATAAGCTTCTCTTCAAGGGCTGTGAGGCAGTTGTACGCTGCCTGAGAAGACCCTGGAACCTACCAGGCCCTTAAATACCTGGAAGAATAACATAGCAATGGCTGAAAAACTGGGTATTTATGTATGTTCAGTCTTCCAGATATTAGTCTATAGACAGACTCTTTACTGTGCCTTGTTTATGCAGTGGTTTGGTCTGAAGCATATAAGGAATCTTTTTGGCTTAGCAATGAATTTTAACTTCGAGCCCCACTGTAAGGAAGAGAATGCAACTGCCTTTATTAATACAAATTGTGCAGTTGGACAAATGTAATGGCATAAAAATAGCATGCTGCTAACTTGCTTTTGAAAAGAAACTTGAAAGAGTCTGTATACAGTGTGAATATTACATTGTACAAGCTTTTCCTTTGAAGAGATGAAAAAATATTGTTATGCTTAGTATTTTAATCTGTCTATTAACCATTCCAAATATAGTTCTCGTTAAATATATGGGATTGCAAGCTTTTTACACAGGAGTTTCTTTTAAAATTGCTCAGGCACATAAAAGGTTGCCTTATTCTACAGACTAGAAGTCAGTTAACTCAGAACATGCTTTTGCATTAGTATTAATGAATATTATTTTTTTCACAGCCTGAATAACAATTATTTCTATGTGTACAGAGAAAATGCATGCAAATTAAAGACACTAACCTAGAGGGATATAATATGTAAAATGCATTACAAGGTCAAATCCAGCCTAAACTTCATTTTTTCTTTTCATTAATACTTTTAGAAGGAGTCTTCAAACTTGTAGGTGGTGACTCAATGGGATTTGATATGAAGATGTGACACCTCATCTTAAATTCCTTAACCACATTTCTTAAGTTGACAGGAATGTCAGGAAGTGTGCCTGATAAGGCTTGCTGTCCTCTCCGAGCTGACTAATCATACATGAAGTCTTGGCAAGAGATAACCAGGTTACAGTAGAGCCAAAATGACATCACATCAACTCAATTTCATATCCTGTAGACACCAGTGCCTATCACCACTCCAGGTTGCTAACATCCTTGACACACAAATGGTATTTTCAGTCTCTGATGTCCCCCTTTTACCCTGTGTCTGTCACTCTGGGGTAAATCAGGAACAAATTTGTCACTAAATGTACAGAACCATTAACTCATGGGCACTTTGTCATCTGAAGCATAATTTTATGTGCACAGCTCGCCAATCCCTGAACTCTAGCTATTTGCATAACAGTTTGCTATATGAATTTATGACGGAGGATAATGCTGAACTTGTTAAAATTCCATGTGAATCTCAGCACAGAAAATGGACTGGTGCTTTAAATCTTGGAGAGTTGTTCACATCAATAATGAATTTCAAATAATTTATTCACTTCAAGTGTAAGTGGTTGGCATACAGTCCTTACAGCTGGTTTGTTGAGATAATTGATTTCCATATAGTTTAAAGATGGGAAAAAGAAACATATGACAACTACTGCAGGTTTCGAGGCAATTGTGAATGCCGTATCAGTTTAATTATAGCTCCATCTTTAGCTGACATGGGCTCTGTCCTATTGGAATTAAAATATCCCAGCAACTTGAAATGTAACAGTGATGAATTTTTTATGTTCTTCTACCTACCTTGTATGCTAGCTTAGGGCACTGTTACAAGTACACTTCTAGCTTTTTTCAGTGGATAGTTAACATGACATGCAAGACTGGTCTGTGTGACACAGATAACTCAAGGGAATAGCAACAAAGTAAATGAGATGCATTAGTATCTGGATGTGAACTGGGGGATATAAGTTCTAAGAACTTCTTGTTTAATTTATAGAATTGGTTTTTTTCCCCTGTGCATAAGATTTCAAAATGGTAATCATATTCAGGAAATGAGATGTTCCCACTTCAGGTACTAATATCAATATGTAAAAGATAATCATTAACCAAATGTACTACTCAGCAGTGCCTATTATATGTAAACAAGCTAACTGAGGTGATAAAAGAAGCTTTTACTCAAAAATTAGTTATATGGATGACAGAGACATTGGGAAAAAGGAGGGAGGTGGGATATTTTTTGTGCTTTTGTTTCTTTCTTTCTTACTGACCACTATGTACAGAGCAAAAACAAGTATCTTGGTGGAAGAATAGCATAATATAAATTTGCATCACAGCTAACACAGCAGTGTAAAAAATATCCCAGTGGTATGAAGTCCAACTGAAGTCCAAGCTGGTTGTTCCTGCATATTATCATTTAGCAGCCAGCCTGCACCTCCACATTCTCAAATAGAGGATGTATTGAATGAGCAGAGAACTGGGAATACTAACTACTCGATGTTTCACTCTATTTTCCTCTTACCACTGAAAATTGTGTCATATAATTTGCAAAGAAAAGAGCTTTTTCCATTCTTATTTCATTGTTACTTCATTGTTAAATCTCACAGTGAAGAAAATAGGAAAAGAAAAAGAAAAAGAAAAAGAAAAAGAAAAAGAAAAAGAAAAAGAAAAAGAAGAAAAAGAAAAAGAAAAAGAAAAAGAAAAAGAAAAAGAAAAAGAAAAAGAAAAAGAAAAAGAAAAAGAAAAAGAAAAAGAAAAAGAAAAAGAAAAAGAAAAAGAAAAAGAAAAAGAAAAAGAAAAAGAAAAAGAAAAAGAAGCAACAGATGGGCTGTGAAGTAAACCTTCATGCAGTTGGGGGCCTGATACCCTCTTGTGTTGTTTCTGCTTCAGTTGAGGTAACTTCTCTGAATCCAATCAGGGCCCTACACTTAAGTTTCAGTGTTAAAGTAAAGTAATTCACTTGGAATGAGGCCACAATTCTGTTTCAGATTAACATAAATGTTCAGAGTATGCCTCGAATGTCCTTCCACAGATTCCTCTGAAGAAGCTAGAATAAATGAGAATGGACCCTTCTCTGAAATAAATTATAACCTGGAATGATGAAGTAAGAGCTTCAGAGGTCTACCTTGGCATAGACAGCACACAATTTGTTTCCCTTAACTCCTTGTTTTATAACTATATTCAAAGTTTTCTTTTTACAAATCTCAACAGGGAAAGGTTCTATGGCATTATGACTCTAGATTCCAAGATTTTTTAGGCAATAACTGTTCATGATCTGCCAATTTGGGGTAAAAATATTTGATAAAACTATTCAGTAGACTTTACAATGGTCAGCATTTCACAAGAGAGGAGCAGAGGAAGGACAGGGTAGAAACTTGATCTCAGCAAATAGTGTAGCCAGTTGGAGGTGATGGTACCAGTATCAAGACCATCAAACAAGAGAATCTTAAATTTCTTAGAGCTTCTTTAGCCATAATAGACCAAAATTATTCTTTATGCAAGTTTAGTTTTGGGAGAACACTGGATGAAATATGAGTTACAAGGCACCAAAGCATAAGACTTCTGGTATTGGCTTCCAGCTCCAATTCCAAAACACAATCTTTCACTTAAAATGAGACACAAGAGTAAGGTGCTGGAAAAGATTAATCACAGGTCCCTGGCAGTAACCACACAGATATTTTTTGATGTATAACCCCATCATAACTTTGATCCTGGTTTGCAGTTCAAATATAAAGCTTTGATTTTGAGTTTGTGTGTATGTGTACTGCAAACCTATGTTCATAATATGGAGTTGGAGCTCAGAGAAAATCTTATATAAAAATGTCACTGTATGGAGTCATGCCAAAATTGCCTTACCTGTCTTTATTTAAAAGCGGTACCAAGAGGTACTGGAATGATTAACAAGAGTTCTGGAGTATTAAAATCCCTTATTGTCATACAGATACATTAACCATAGATAAAGCTGAGATCAGCAGAGAACCTAAGATGAGGTCTTTATGCAGAAGAAAAACTAGCTAGCATCTGTTTCTAAAATACATGAGAAAATTTCGGTTGCACAATAAATGCTGGCAGTTGCCTCTGTTTGCAATGGCTCCTGAAATATACTTGGGAGTGGAAATCAGCTGGAAACTGTAATAAAGAACTACTGTGCAAAGTACTATGTAGACTTCCTACATGAGAACAAAGTTGCAAAAATACACCTTCACTGTTAAATATAGGCTTAGGTCTTGTTGTTGATATGCCTGAGATGGCTTGCCATGGACAAGCAGGAATTCTGCCAATGAAGATAAAGTAGCCAAGTGTGAAATATGCTATTAATACAACAAGTGGTCTGCAAAAGCATGATGCCATAAGAACTAACTTTCTGTAACACTGAATCCAGTGAGGGAAGTAGGGCAACCTAACAAATAGATACCAACACTGTTTTTTTGTGCATCACACCTTCATTTTACATTCCAGGTTGTAACACCACCTTCCAAACTGGTGAGTTAACCTGAATACTAAACAGATACATGTGGAATGATGCTTTTCCTTTTACTCATCTTTCATCCTCATCTGCTGAACAGCTATACTCACTTCCAAAGGAAAGGGAGATGAAAAAAAAAAAAATGGATGAAAAATCCCATGAAGTTTAACAAGAGCAAGTGATGGATTCTGCACTTGGGAAGGGGAAACCCTGGCTATATGTACAGACTGGGGGACAAGAGTGTCGATCCCAAAGAAATGGATCTTGGGGATTTTGGTTGACATCATGTTGAACACGAGCCAGCAGTGTGCCCTGGCAGCCAGGAGGGCCAACCATACCCTTCGGTGCATCAAGCCTGGCATTGCGAGCCTGTTGAGGGAAGGGATTGTTCTGCTCTGCTCTGCACTGGTGCAGCATCATCTTGTATGCTATGTGAAGTTTTGGGTGCTACAGGGTAAAAAGAACATAAAACTATTAGAGAGTGTCCAAAGTAGGACACAAAGATGTTGAAGGGTCTGTAGGGGAAGATGTGTGAGGAGCAGCTGAGGTCCCTTGTTTTTTTTCAGCCTAGAGCAGAGCAGACTAAGGGGAGGCCTCATGGTCGCCTGCAGCTTCCTCACAAGGGGAGTGGAGGGGCAGGCGCTGAGCTCTGCTCTCTGTGGACAGTGACAGGACCTGAGGGAATGGCATAGAGCTGTGTCAGCCTGGGTGTTAAGAAAAGGTTCTTCACCAAGAGGGTTGTTGGGCACTGTTACAGGCTTCCCAGGGCAGTGATCATGACACTGAGACTGCTGGAGTTCATGAAACATTTGGACAAAACTCTCAGACATATGTGATGGTGAGAGTAGTCCTGTGTGGAGCCAGGATTTGGGCTTCATGAGCTTTGTGGGTCACTTTAAACTCAGGATATTCTATAATTCTATGATTTTATGTTTCTATGTAATTTATATTCAAACATCTTAAAACATTTCTGGTGTGTTGTTTTAGTGAAAATTCTGTACCTATATCTAAGAAGAAATAAACTGTTAACTAGTGTACTTTAAAGCCTGCATAGAATACAACAAATTGCATATCAGTTTTCCAGTACTTCTAAGATGGGACAAAAAGTTTGTCATCAACATGATTTTGTCCTACTTGGAGTAAGTGGGAAAACCCTCATTGACTGGTGTGGCTTAGATGCCAGTTTTCCAGATCTTATTGGTGGTACTGCATCCCAGACCTGCAACTGCTTGGCAGAACATGCATTTTCAGTTTTTCAAATGTACTGTATTCTCTGTGGTGAGTTGTTAATCATGCAACAGAGCTAATCTATTAGGAGGACATTGGATAACTTTTTCCCTAATTATGAGAAGTGTATCAAAAACATAGTGCAGGCACTTCTGTTGCTTGCATTGTTGAAGGCTCCTCTAGTGCTGTGTGTCTTCAGAAGAGCTGTAATAGCAACAGAGCTTGTAGTGACACGAACAGCAAGTTTTGTAGGGATAGGTTGAAATGCATAGATGTTGACAAAAGAATGATTTGGACGGGGCGGTTCTGGAACCTTGTCATGCTTTGACATTAGTATTGACAGAGGATTTTTAACATCAGTGTTCACTGTGAGCACTTGGTTCAGAACCATTTTCCTAGCCAGATGATATTTTGCTGCTTACTGTGTTTCATGAATGTATCTCTGTACACAGCTGAATGTCACCTAGTGGCTCAGAATCTTAGCATTTCCTTTCAGTTCTGGCCCAAAACTGGTGTTTAATTCATCTAATTAGTTGAATAGCTGAGAGTAGGTGTGTTTGAATCCGTGTGTTGCAAAAAGGATGTTGAGACAAATTCACATGTATGAAAATTTATTAGCAAGATCCATAGCTGAAGGCACACACCAGCAACAACATGGAAAATTATTGGGGGGGTGGGGTAGGGGAGGTGGGAAAGAGAAGGTAGAGAAAAAGAAAGGGATGGGAGGCAGGGAGAGAAAAGAAAGCTGTCCCCAGTGACAAGCTGGGAAGAAAAGTGATGGGAAACATCCTGAGATGAGCATCTTCCCCAGGCATCCTCTCCAGGGTACCAGGTGGATCCCACATGATACCTTCCCTACAGTAACTGTATAGTTTCCATCAGGACTCACTCAAATTTCCCAATGGTTCTTCCCATTTACAATGCTGTTAGCACTGATCAGAGCTGGCTTTGGACAGGGGCAGATACTGCATGGCTGGTTGGTTGGTAAGCTTTGTGCAGATATAGTTTTGGGTTCCTTGATGTAAATCAAAAGGTTCAAGGGTAGGAAAAGGAGGCGAAGAAGAGGGGTGATTCTTATTCTAGTAGCAGTCTTTCCCCCTGGAATCTGCCTCGTTGTAGTCTGCAGACTATGGCTCACATACCTCCAGGAGGATCCTGGGTTTGCAAGGAGTCTGATGCTGTCACACTGTGCTCCATTGCATCAAGATCTTCATTCTTCTCTTTTGGTGCCATCCAGCAGAAGATCGGAAATCCTCTCCCTTCATGATAAAAACTATTAAATGACACCCAGAGAGGGACATACCTTTTGCTGGCCAACGAGAGAACAACTTGCTGTAGGTAGTTTTGTTCACTAAAAATGATGCGATGTTTGAAAGTATGCAGAAGCCACAACTTATGACCATTCACACAGCTGTATGTTCTCATTAAAAATAACCAACAAACGCATAGATAGCCCTGAAGTGCTCAATTAGCTGGTGTGAAAACACACATTGATAAATCCTGAATATTATGTATTTGTGTGTTGCCTCATGTTTAAATCTAAGGCACAAAAATAGAAAGCCATATGTCACATTAAAGCTTTGTTTTCCTGTGCCTAGTTTGCACATAAGAGTCCCTTAAATCTTTTTTTGCACCTTGGTGTAAAACACTGCATGTAGTCTCCCATGCAGAGCTGGGGACACAGTGGTACTTCTATGCTAAACTGCATCTGATTTACTCTACACACATACTGATATTCATGGGAATGTCAAGAGTCTCAAAATGCAAAAAGATAGACTCATATTTAAATAATAACTGGATAGTCAGCGACAGTGATTTATATTACAGAAATTCCCAGAAATAAAATAAAGAATTATGAAATGAATGTATTTCACTTAACCGGGTACATAATTAACCATTTTCCAACCAGTTCATCAGCATAGAGCCAGTATTATTGTTGGACAGGATAACCTGAGGAAGCAGACATTTCACTTGATAAGTAAGCCATTTATCTCCTTTTAACATGGAATTTTGCATACATAGACAATTATACAAACAATGAAGAGAATACTTGTCTTCTTTTCCTATTTAAAATATCAAATATAACAGTATCACTTTAAAATATTTTCTTTTACCTATTTATTTAACTTGATATAAAACAAAAAGTTTGAATTCCCATAAGAAAAAAAAAAGGTCTTTTCAGTTTTGCTCTTGAGTCTCCTTTCTTTATTTTCATCATTGTACGTTAGTAGTCATATGTGAACTTCTGTCTGGACTACACTTTATGACAGTTGCAGAAGTTGTTGCAGTCTAAATGGTTGGCTATGCAGATGCATTTGGTATGTAAATTGCTCCTGCTGACTGAGGACCAGGTCTCTCATATAGAGATTGATCCACTTTGTGATCTTCCTCCAAAACACTTCTTACTAACTTCAAAATTTTTGGCTGATTTCATGACCACAGTTTCCTACTTAAACAAACAAAACAAAGAAAAAAAAATGAAGTGCTGTGTTTGGTATCTATGCATGAGCAGGAAGCTTTGATTTATTTGCTCTCTTGTTTGCATAGATCTAACTGTGGTTATTTAACTAGATTATTTATTATTCATAGACCTCTGTAAACACTGGCAATACATGTTGTCGGTATGTTTGCAGTTCTACATATGCAGTGATGGATTCTAACTGTTTCAGAAAACATTTTGTAGTCACTTCTTTAAGGAATAAATCTAAGACCTTCAGCCCATATTCAGTCAGTCCTTCATATCAACTGACTTCAGAGTAATAGCTAGGAATTATAATCTACATGCAGGCTTACAAGTTGAGACAATGAATTTTACAAAGAATGAACAATTTTCAGCTGAACCTGTGATGCTCCATCTAGGTGTACAAACACACCCAAAAAAATCTATGCAGTAAATAGAAAACTGTTTCTTCCTGTCTTTTTAAATGTTTTGATCACTAAATATCTGTATCTTCATGTATTTTTTAACCAATATGAAATTCATTTTGTTATAAATTAATATTCTCTTTTGCTGCATTGGTTTATAATAAATAATCATCAGCAAATAAGTACAGAAAGCTTAATTTTCACTTTCATCATTCACTCGCTATAAGTTATTTTCCAATTACTTACCTGTGGAACATTATTGAAATTAAAATAAGAAGCCCGATCAATATTGCATGCATCAAAAATGATGAAAATCTTCACTTACTGAGAACTGTGAAATGTTTATTGGTTTTTAGACATAGAGTCCTCCAGGGAGTGCTACAAATCCACACGAACTCCCTACATCTTAAATGTTGCATTTGGAGCACTGATTAGATGAAATACATGTAAAAACTGTAAGCTGACAGCTTTCTGGTGACTATACATCTGCAAAGGTTCAAGAACATAAATTATTCCAAATAACTTACACTCACTTTACAAGTTCTAGAGTTGCTTGATCCACACAGTAGCAAAACAAAAAATATATATATTTTTTAGAGTTAGAGAATGAAAGATTATTTAACCATCCTGTCTAAGTCTGTGTGTTTTATCAGCAATTTTTTCTAAATAGCATAAAGCTAATGAAACTAACAAAGAAAAGAAGACTTATGATTAGTAGGATGTGAAATTATTTGAGATTGGCCTAGTACAACAGGTTCTCTGAGGTACATCAGAGCTGAAGCACCCACTTTCTCTTCAGAAAAGAAAAAAAAATCTTTTTCTCCAACAGCACCCTACTTAACTCAGGTCCCTTAAATCTATTCTGTATCTCCTGAACACATACAAGCACCGTGCTTGCTTTTATTGTTTGTATCTAATAGGCTATTGAAAAGACTATTCAAACACAACCAAACCCTCCAAACTCAAACCCTCCACCTTCCCTCCTCCCTGCTCCCCTACCCCCTCAAAAAAAAAAAAAAAATCAGTTCCTGACAGTGGCCAGTAGTGGGTGTTTACAAAGATGGCCAAAATAAACAGAGCAACTATACAATGGTTCACCACTTGATATTATTGTACACCCAGATATTGCATCTGCACACTGTATTTGGTAACTATGGCAGGGCTTCCATAAATTTATTGAGTCTCTTTTGAGTTTACTTATTTTTAAGCCATTGTAACACTTTGTAGAAATGAGTTTCATAGTTCAGCTACTCAGTTTGTGAAAAAATACTTTGTTTTGTTTGTTTTGGCATGTTCCCAGATAATTTCTCGTGAACCACTTGTTCCTGTGCTGTGAGAAATAGTGAATAATCTTTCCTACTTACCTTCTCTGTGTCTTCTGAAGTAATAATCCCCCATGTTAGCCCTTGGTCATTTCTTTTCCACACAGAATTCTTATTCTATTTAAAAAGTCCTCATATGGAAGCTATTCAATGCAGCTGACTGTTCTTTCTGTCTTCCAGCATGTTTTTCTGGTCTTATCTATATTAGTTTTGAGGTAAGATGACTGTACACCACAGGTTATATGTCAACAGAATAGTTTCTGATTTGTTCTCTAGTATTTTCCTGACAATTCTTAATTGTTTTTGCTGCTGCTGAGCACAGGGTTCACATTTTTATAAGACTCTCCAAGATCTGTTTCCTAAGACGAAATAGCTAATTTTGTGCTCAGCGCCATTTAGATGTACTTGTTTTCCCTACATGCACTTACATTATTGACCTAGAATTTATTGACTTCTATTTTATTACCCAGATACTCAGTATCAAGAGACTTTTTTTTAATTCTTCACAGTAAGTTTTAGTTTCTCTACACTGAGTAATTCTGTGTTAATATAGATTTCAGCCCAGATTCCTGAGGGTCTCCAGCAGTAACCTCCTTTCCTGTTGAAAACTGACCATTTATTCTTTCTTCCTTATTTGTTTCCCTCATGCTTCTCCCAGATGTGAACACTCCATATTTATCTATAAAATCCTGTCTGGTATGTACTGTCATATTGCAACTGGTTTAGGCAATGAAATATGATTTTAGTCTTCCTTACCACTTGTCTATTCTTTCTTTATATAGTTCTGTGGGTATTTTTTTGTTTGTTTTGTTTGTTTTTGTTTGTTTTCTGTCTCTACATCACTTTCCTTCCCTGTGTCGTTTAGTTCACCTTTTCATCCATCAACTTTCCGATCCAACACTTCAGTTCATCTTTTCTGCACTGTCCCAACTCTTTCTTCATTACTCACACGTTTTTATTCTGACTTGGAGCTAGAACAACTGCATGTGTATTATTTCTCTCCTTACCCTATCCATTCCTCTTTCACTGAAAATAGAGCCAACCAAATGCAATTGACATATGAGTCAAAATCATTGAAACCAATAAAAATCTCTCCACTGGAGCAATTAGATTTGGAATCAGGAGCCTGGTTTACTGATAAACAAAAAGAATAACAAGGGCTGTAAACAGTTACAGAGAAGAATGCACAAATCTGTGCATCAGGAAGGAAGTTGATTAACTCACCTAGGCTTGCTGAGACTGCCTGTAGAAGAAACAACAGCAAAACATAATGCTGAAATGACTTGCTTGGAGATCTGTGTTGAATTTTGCTCTTTGGTCCTGTAAATCCTGCAAAGTAGGAGCAACCACAGTACTTTAGGTGTATTGGTATGATCTCAGAAGAGTTGGAGCAGCCATCTTATCTTGCATCTGAAACCAATTACCTCAGTGGAGCAAGTCATGGTGGGACACAAAGGTGGAACTTCTTTCCCACATGGTGGGACTTCTTTCATCATACCTCAAACCTAGGTTCTCTTAACCAGCTTTTTTGATGCTAGTAATTCTTCTTCTTCCTCATAAATGCAGGGTACTTGGTTTATTCAATCATCATCAGGGAGCTGCGTGGGATTCAAGATTCAGAGAAGAGAAAATTTTTTGAGGTGTGAATATGTGGTGATAGATGAGAAAGTAGAAGAAATAATAATTTCTGTCATGTGGTTTATTATTTTCACCATTCTTACAGTAATTTGTCAAGCACCAAGTCAAACAACAGATAACAGGACTTAATTCGCATCTTCAAAGTGAAGCATCCATATTTTTCAGACATCTCCTATAGACTTTGTTCTTACATTCGCAAATATCCTTCAATGGCACTGAAATCAACAGGGATTTTTTTGCAGAGTGAGATAGTCTTTCAACAAATTAATACTCTCCATAAGTAAGAGGGGTGGACCGAACATATTCAGCACAGTGAGGCAATCAGCAGAACTGAGGACAGCATGGTGGAGCAAAGGTGCCACAAGAAACTATTTCAGTGAAAATAACTGAATAAGTCAGCTGTTCTGTATTACAAGTCATAACTGTGATAATGACCACACCTTGTGGACGTGTTGCTCTCCTTTTGCCAATGACTGTTTCCTATTGGGTGACTTCTTCAACATAGTCAGGATATTTCTGCTGTTGCAATGCTTACACACAAAGGTCCTCGTGCCAAATAACATCAAATAACATCATACTTTTGCTGGAGGGTGTTCATGGTTATGTTTTCTTCAAAACATCCCTAATTAATTTTGCCAAAGCCACCCACCTTCTGCTATCTGTCAGGTGGCAAGAAGAAAGAATGTGACTCCAGACGGCTAGACATTTTGAAGGACAGAAGTACATGTGGTGAGGTGAGAAGAGTATGGAGACAAATTCAGGCAAACACCTCACAATAGCTTCTTTTATATGATAGCCTGTAAATCATAATAGGCTATTATATCTATAGTATATAAAATAGGGAGTTAAAAACCCACAGATTAAGAAATTGCAACAATGTTCTGAAGCAAGAAACACTAAAGCCCTTTTTGGTCTAATATATCAATGATGTTAACAATACAGTTATTGTAGTGACTCTTTTTAACCAGTAAGCTGAGTCCTCATAAACAATGCACATAGTTCATACTTCCTGTTAGAACAAAGGTGTATTATCATTTACCTTAACTGTTTCCATGTCTCCATTTACTTCCAAATATTTATTTTAATTGTGGAAAGAAAATTATATACATGACACGTTAAGAAATGGCCTGTACTTCCATAGGCCACATTCTATATTCCTTACTTTCTTTGCACTTCCTTGCCTACTTTGCACTCCAATTAACTTCACTAGGAGTAATGTTTATGTGCATACCCACAAGAAATGAATATATATATAACCTGGCCTCACACAGCTCCACAGCACTGAACAGAAATCCCAGTAGAACTTCAGCTACGGTAGCAATCATGCTTTCATGACCAAATGTAGGTTGTAAGACAATGTTTAACAATCCATAAAAACTTTTCTTTAGAGTATGCAATCCCTAAATGTCATTTTGCTCTTTGCTCCTTTTGTTAGGGTTTATTAGACTATTTCATATTTACCTTTCTGTTTATTTTGTAAAAGTATACTTGTCTAGCACACATTTTTATGCCAGCCTTGCTTTGCATTTTTACAGTCTGCTAATTAGACCATTTTAACTAATTTGTTTGCATTTTGTATGAGCAAGTTGGGCTTTTGGATTGACTAATGTAATTGCAGCCAGTTTCTGCCAAATACAAATTACTCTTTCTAGTGTGAGCTAGAGAGAAAAGTAAATATTTAATAGCCATCAATACCCTCGCAGCATTTTAGAGTGTGTGGTGTGTTGTTTTTTTTATTCCTATGGAAAGTTTAAATAATTTCTTCAGTGCTTGATTGCACTTTAATGTTAAGAAATTATTTTTTAATCTTTTTTTTTTTCTGAAATAATAATGAATTATACACGTTAGTATCTCCATAAGGGCTTTATTTCTGTGTACTGTGCAGTTTTAAATTCTAAGCTTTGAGATTCCACATCTGAAATTTACTTGTGTAGCTTTTTATGTATTGAATAGAGTCTTCTGAAGCATTTTTCCTTGAATGTACCTGGATTTCAATGTTTACAAGTGGGTGTACCTGGATTTCGATATTTATAAGTGGATGAAGTCAAGTCTCCTATAACTGTTAAATCAAGGGTCTTTTTCTTGATTTTCCTCTTCTTTATTCTTTTTCAGAAGAGCATAGAAGACAGAAACCGGTTACCAAATCTCAGCATTATTGGTATCTGTCTTTTGTACAGCATACCTTATGTTCTTCATCTGTGCAGAAAAGGACATAAAGACAAAGGTGTACCAGAGATTTAAGCAGCATAAAGCTCCTCAGTTTTCAGCCTGACTCTTCCCAGCTTACTTGCTACCATACAGATGGACAAGACCTCTTGCTTGCCAAGGCAGGGCAGGGCAGGGCAGAGCAGGGCAGTTCTTTTCCTTCCTCTCTTCCTTCCCCAGGCCTCCCTCCCACCATCATCTACACAGAGGATAGCAGTCAATCTGCCTTACCTGGAGAGCTGGTACCAAAATGCTGTTCTCAGACCATGCTTCTCAGTTCAGGGTCAACATAAAAACTCTAGCAAGTATTGCTTTCTGACAAAATTTGGTAATGGTGTTCTTCACCCCAGCATACTCACCTGCAACAGTGTTACTGGATTTTACCTGGGTTATGAGTTTTCAGGCTCTAATTTCTTTTCCCACACATAGCTGTCAAATGCACAATGCATCAATGCTTCAGCACCTGAATTTCTTAGTGGATCTGGTCCACAATACTACTCTTTGTTCTGCAAAAGATGTGAGGAAACTCTACTCTGTGATGCAAAATGTGATTAAGTTTTTACACAGAAAATATTTCAGCACAGCTCAACTGCCAGTTTTCCACCAAGTGATGAAATGTGTTCTCTTATTAGCTAAAGAAAGTGTAATCTTGCTCTCACTGGAGTCATTAGAAGGCCTTCTTTTCAGTATAAAAGGTGTTTTAGGGGCATCTTTAATTTAAATTAAACTAGAAGGTAAAAAAGGGAATGTCATCCCACCTTACAGATTACTAGTATCTGTGAATATCTCTATAGTTAGAGAATAGCATCTATTTTCCCAAGTTTTAATCTAACAAAGGTTAAGTTTTCTACATTTCATGTGGTCTTAGTGTATTTCTGTCCTTACCTGATTTCTTGTCTGTTATCTTGTGCAGTGGGTACCAGTCCCAAGTGGCTGTGTGAAGGAGCTCCTGCTTTTGACCATCTTACTCTTTCATCTGATTAATCTAAGATGGTAACAGATCAACAGTGAGATCCAGAACTAAGGAGAGAGAAATCAAAACAGCTTTTAGCTGACTTCTTGACATGTCAGTGCTCATTTTCATTTCAGATACGGTGCAACTTCATGTAATATTGAACCATCCATAATCATTAATTAACAGGGTAAAAACATAATCATTGCCGAGTGACAACACGGTAATGTCATCATCAGGGTCCGAATTTCATAACTGCAACTACCAAATTCCTTCTCTTAGTCCCATCCCTATTACATCAAGTTTGTCACAGAGCATGAAACAACATGTTCTTGATCAATGTTCTGTCACTGTCCCTCACTGTCTGCGCAATCCTCCCATGAAGCAACAAGAACAAGCACATTGCAAAAAGTGATAATCTTGTTTCTGGTGTTTGCCTTGCCTAGATGAACAGGCAGATTATTTGGTCAGCAAAATGACCATACTTTTCCGAGAAAGTGAAACTTCTACTGTTAACAGGCAGTATTACCTGCCTGGTGGATAAAGGATAAGTTAGTGGTTTTGCTTTGCAGCATTTTGCCTGTAAACCCAATGCTGTCAGTCCTGGATATCTGCACTTTTCACATACATCAGTGGCAAATCTGAGCATATAGTTCAGTGGTAGGATTTGTCTACTTGGATCAAATAATTTTTTTTTTTTAATTTAACACTACATTTAATACTGAAAATTAATACTAAGAAGTAAATTTGGTAATAAATTTAATATAATTATTTTATATAAGTTTAATAAATTTGATTTAATACTAATTTTAATGTGTTTTCCATTATGAACACGGTTACTTTTTGGGACCACTGCTTTGGGGTCCTAATTTGTATTGAATTTCTTTAACAACTACTTTTGGATCCTAGATACAGATACAATCAACTTCTTGTGTACCATTATATTTGTTTATTCAGCACCAGTATTTTGGAAACAGAGGGAGGATTTTCAAATAGATTTTAGTATGCATCCAATAATTTTTTGAGTGTGCTTGTCTGAATACATTTGGAAAAGTTGGTGTCATTTTGGTGCCTGTGAGAGGACATAAGAGGACAGAGGCTTTGAAGACAGTACCATCATGCAAGAGGTCTGCCTAAAATAGCTGCATGGATTGTATTTAGAAATAAGAAGGGAGTTAGGCTATTTTCTCACTTCTGACCATTCTACAGTTTCTCTATGCCTATATTCCCATGCTGCTAATAGGACACAAGTAACACAATAGCACTTTAGCCTTAAGCAGCTGGCCTCCACACTGATATAAAAGCGAGCATGTCAGCTAGCACTTACTGTGATGCAGAGAAGAAACTAAACAAGAACTGGACTGACTCTGTTTTAAGCCATAGATAACTGAAATCCATTTTAATCATTTCAGTCCCAGGAAAGTATTTTCTAAATGTGTTATGTCAAAACATCCCAAAGAGTGACATGTAATCCAAGGCACATGTTTTATTCTCGATTATATTTGCAAATTCAATCTCAGTCCTTTCAAGGCATTTTGAATTGAAAGTAATATTGTTAAATGCTTATGTTCTTGATATTTGACTAAAGCAGTGCCACAAGAATATGCAACAAAGGACTTCAGTACTGTAATTTATTTATTCACTGTATAACCCATCTCAAACAACTGACAATTTTTACAGATCTGACCCTCCTTGAGAGATTTAGTCATTCTCCAACAACGAACAGCAGGAGATGAGAAGATGTTAGAAATAATAATAATTAAAAAAAAAAAAAAAAAAAACACGCATAGCACTTTCCAAACTATTAAATAAATAAGTGCACAAATTGAAATACAGATGCTTTTCACCAGTTTCATCACAAGACCTTTCAGTGTCTGCTCTCTGCTTTGGAACCCTCTATTTCTTTAAAAGCCTGTGAAAATGTCTATACACTGTCACGTCCTGCCAAAACTATGCAGGGAAAAAAATCCCAGACATTTAATTTTCTCACAATGACTTGACTGCTTCTGTTGTGTTTAGTTGCGTCAGTAATTTCCAGAATTTGATATTTTGATGCATTTTTTTTTTTTTAATTTTGGAAATTTGTGATTATTCTTAAATCCAGTACTTTTGTATCAGGAGGGTAGTTCGAATGTGAGGGGTGGTGCATGAATGTCTCTGTGTTGTTGTAACATTCCAGCAGGAAAATTCTTGATCCAAATGATGAACATAAAATATGGTATAGTTTTTAAAAATATACCTCCTTCCATTAAGGATAGATGCTCTTAGAAGACAAATTTCCATGTGAATGGTGAGACACTTTGCAATTATTGTGTAAACCAAAAGGGGAAATGCCAATCATCAATTTTAGACTATTTTATTTATACCAAACAATAGGTGTTTCTGGTGTTAATTAAACTCTTCCAAGTATCTGAGCAGTGAAATGTTGTCCAAGAGAAACTGTTGGTTCGTTTTATGTAATTTGCACCTGTAGTTTAGACAGGATAGATCAAACTGCAGATATGTATATGGAAGGTACGTGAGAGAAAGCGTATGCAAAACAGTGATGTGAATAGTGGGAAAAAACAAAAGCTGAAAAAGAAAACATAATGGTTTGATTAGCTAGTGATATTTGTGGAAGACCTTGTACTCACCCGGAAACTGATACTAAAATACCTTTTCTCATAGGTTTTCTCATAGATTGCTACATTATCACAGGACTTGTATAAAATTTGAAGATTCAATCAAAGTCTGGGTTTGTAATTCAGAGTTTAGATCTACATATGGCAATTACTTACATAATGCAATTTAACACAAAGAGATGCTGATATTGCTGTTAATCATAAAAAATTGTTTGCAAAGATGAACATCACTTGAAAAGGTGGTAAAGACACAATGAACATGAGCCAAAATTCTAAATGGTTAACCTGTTCTATAATGTGTGTAAGATATAGTTAAAAAAAAAAAAAAAGGAATGCCAGATATGTTTGCAAGTGGCTTTAGATTAACAAGGGCAGATATAATCCAAAGTACTGTTTAAAGGTCAGTGAAAAGTTTAAAGGTTAAGCCCTGCTGCTATTTTTTTTCAGTTCAGACTACAGGGAGTTCAAAAAGAAAGGACCATTTCTACTCTGTTACACTACTGTGAATTTAGTATTCACAAGTGTTTGGCCTTAGTTGAATTGATGTGGACTTAGAGCACAAGGGCTAACAGTTCTGGTTGTGTACTGATGCTTTGCAGCTTGGTAGGGAGAACAGGTTTTGTTCTGCTGCTACTTTCCCCTGGGAAAAAAAAAAAAAAAATATATATATATATATATATATATATATTATATATATATATATATGTATCCATATATCTTTGCCCATGGAAATTTAAGAGCAGCATACTGTAGAGGTTGGAAATAAATATACTGGGAATGGTGATATCTGTATTAAATATGTATATTTTATGATCAATATGTTATAGTTTGAATATCATGCTTCCATCATCAATTCTACAGCATTTTTTAAATATGACATAGCTGTTTGATTACATTTTACAACGACAGATTTCTTAAGAGTAATATCATCATATTCCCATTTCTATAATTACCTAACAGGAGCCAAACTACTGAATTGAATGTCTTATTTCAAATGAGATTTCCAGGTAAGATCATCTGAGCAAATGTATCAAAATACTGTGCCTCTTGTGTGACTTTACATTTTCTTTTCGATTACTTTTTCCATTATTAGCTGTAATAAAACCATTCCATTTACCAACAACTTGGTAAAAAATGTCTGCCAACAAATGACAATATACATATCTTGATCTTTTCTTCCTGGAGACATCCTTCAAGTCTCCCCCTTGGACTCCACTCTTACCTACATTCCCAGGGACAGCAAATCTTCCAAAGGGTGTGGAGTTCAGGGTCACTCCTGATACAATGTACAGACCCAATGCACTTGAACTCTGGGATAGCGCCTTTACCTCCTCTTTGGCTACACTACCTACCAAAAGCCCATCTGCAATTCTTCTATCCTGGCCAAATCCCTAAACAGTAACTACTGGAGAAAGTTACTTAAAGAAAATGTGTAGAGTTTAGTGACGAATATGCAGAAAGAATACAAACTACACTCTACATATTCCCCTCGAGTATCTTCCCAGAATGGTATCTGGAGAATTATCTGGGTTAGAAGCAACAAGGAGCCTTGCATGCTCTTTTAATTCCTGCTAGGTACTACAGGCTCTTTGAATCGCATGTTTGTTCCTGTGTCCTCTCCACAGATCTTCCTCAGCTCCTTTAATTTTGCATCCTGTCTCTGTGCTGTCTCTCCAAGTATCCCCTCATCATCTCCACTGCTCCCCAGAGCTCCTGTTCTTGTTCATACCACAGTGTCCCACAGCCTTCCCATACCTCCGTATGCACAGTTCAGGGTCAGTTCTCACATCACAGTTTCCTATCAGATTTTCAAACCAGGTAGGCTTTCAAACATAGCACTATGGAGAAGCTTTTTACATTTTTTTTAAATGTATTTTATATTTCATATTTTTTCCTTATGAAACTCTCTGAAGGAACAAAACAAGTCTTAAGTCATGATATAATGTAGAAGAAAGCAACAAGTGTTGCATAAGGGGTAAAGATCAAAAGAGGCTGCCATTTCTGAATACATCCAAATATTCCTGAGAAAACACTACATGGTTCTAGTAATTATGACCGGTTTTATGATGCACCTTAAAACTAGTGGCTCGATAAGCTATAAAACTTTTCCTCTGCTTTATCAGATATCTGCAAAAGCTCTTCTAGCAAAAAGAAATGTCTGTATGGCCTTGTTTGTTTGTTTGTTTGCTTGCTTGTTTGACCTTCAAAAACATTCAGACAAAAAAAAAAATATTAAATGCTTGGATATTGGCACAAAATGGATCCACAAGAATGAGAACTTGAGCAATGTATATTCATTTCAAAAGTCAAGGAAATATTGATGGAAAACATTTCTGCATCTTCCACTGGAATTACTGAATAGATTTGATTAAATATATAAACTTCACTTTGCTATTCAAGTTCACAAAGCATGTTTTGAATAAAAATTATTTTATTAACATAATGACATGATCTAGTCAAACAAAATTAAATGTGTTTTGGGGTAATAAAATGTAAAGTCTTATTTAAGTATCTTTGCTTTTTTTAAAACAATGGAGAGAGAGATTTCTGCAGAAGCAAAATGATATTCCCACAAAAACTGTAAATTAAAATCATTAACCTCAGCCTTGCCATAAACATCTTTTTCCTCAGGGGCATGAACCAGCTGTCCTCAAAGAGAAATTTTAGTTTCAGAAAGCTCTTGGGAAAAATATACAAAATACACTGTTACACTATAAATAAAATATGACAAGTTGTCTCTGATCTGCTTTTACTAATCAGTGCAAAATTAGAAGACAGAAAGATCACTCTTAGAATAAAAATCAACAGTCTTAGGTATATAGGGAAGCTTCTGAAGGAAAAAGCTAGATTTTAAATAAGGAATTAGATAATAGGTGCAGGTGTGCCAGTTCATACTAGATTTTCCTGACTGTGAAACATGAGTGATAATTCTTACCTTGCTCGCAGCAGCTGACACCCTTTAGTTTGAACAATACTTGATTTTGCCTTGTCCCTTGATTGCTCCAGTGCACCAGGGACTGCCTTTTTAGCATTTTGCCCTGACATACTTGTTATCTGCTACCTCAAAGTTTTTGATGGTGCTGTGTATGTACATGATGCCTCATAAGCAGTAAGGTTCAAAATTGCTGAACTTGTGCACCCATGCGTTACCCTACATGCATGAATAATCTAGTTAATGAAAGGATGGCCAGGGGAAAGTGTAGCCTTTCTGTAAGCTTGGGATGTGAAGGGTAAGCATGGGCTGTGGTTGGCACTGGGAAGATCTAAAACTGCCACTGACCCATTGCATGATTCTGAGGAAGTCATTTCACCTTTCTATTGTGCTTTTCTTCTCAGCCTTCCTCTCTACAACCCGCCAGCCCTTCACAGCGAGATCTGTCTCTTAAGATATGTGTCTCACAGCAGGAGCTCAGCTGGAGTTTTCAAATTAGAGCTGATTGGGAATTTTTCAACAAAATGTATTTTCATTAGAAAATGCAGCTTGGTTTCATTGCAGATCTGTAGTGCAGTAGTGAGGATGCTTACCCAATATGATGATATGCAAATTCAAAGAACAACTCTGAACAATATGTTTTTATAGGAAGTAGATCATCCGTACCAGGAGCTGTGGAGTGCAGCTTGCCCTAGGATAACTATCAGTCTGTGGGTGAATTGACACAGTCATCTCTAGCTGGAGAGACATTGGGTCAGGAATTTGAAAATGAGTAACCTGTATGCTAGGTGAGATGGTGTGGTGAGATGGTGTGATGTCTCTCTCTCTCTTTTTTTCTTTTTTTCCTTTTGGTCCATGTTAGTTTTGTGAAACATTCTAAAAGCACTGGGTTTGCTACAGGAAGGAACTGGAGCAATAATGAAATCTTGGGACATTTTATGGAGTGGGTTTACTTGGTCTCACTTGGTTCTACTCCAAACCTCACAAACTGTTAACTGTGAGATCAGACGTATCTTCTTTTGTGAAATATATATATAGTCTAAACGAGACAGACAAGTTCAGAGTAAATCATGACCAAATACTTGAGAAGAACTAAAGATGGAATACTGGAGATCTCATAATTATTAAAAACAAGCTGTCCCAAACCTGGGACACCTGGAGTACTTCATTCAGTTCTGGGGCTCCCAACAAAAGGAGGATATGGACCTATTACAGTGAGTCCAGAGTAACGCCATGATGATGATTAGAGGGTTGGAGTGTCTATCCTGTGAAGACAAGCTGAGGGAGCTTGGGTTGTTCAGCCTGGAGAAGAGAAAGCTCTGGGGAAACCTTATAGTGGCCTTCCAATAGCTAAAGGGGGATTAAAAAAAAGTTGAGGAGGGACTTTTCATCAGGGAGTGTAGCAATAGAACAAGGGGGAATGGCTTTAAACTAAGAGAGGGTAGGTTTAGATTAGGTATTAGAAATAAATTCTTTCCTATGAGGATGGTGAGGCACTGGAACAGGTTGCCCAGAGAAGCTGTGGATGTCCCATCCCTGCCCCCAGGGATGGGGCATCCACTCAAGGGCCAGGCTGGCTGAGGCTTTGGGCAGCCTGGTCTGGTGGGAGATGTCCCTGCCCATGGCAGGGGGGTTGGAATCAGATGATCTTTAAGATCCCCTTCAACACAAACCATTCTGTGATTCTATGAAACATGAGGAAGGAGATTGCAGTAGGCCTGTGTGGGCAAAGGAACATGTAAACCAAAGGGAATAGTAATAAAGTATGCATGACTGAGAACCTGGGGTTAAAATTCAGGCACTGGAATTGCGCTGGGTCTGTTGTGGTGTAATCAAGGCACAAACTGATGTCTGTCATTGACATTGCCACTGTGCTCACCTTTCAGTAAGATTAAGATGTCTTTCTCTGGGAGCTAACTTTGCTTAAGCTTACTCCAAGAGTTTTCACTCTAATTGATCAGTCAGAGCAAATAATTTTTCAAAACTGCAAAACAGCATTCTAGGAGAATATACCGAGAAATGAGTCAAACCCTTGAAGAAATCTCAATAAAATATATATACAGTACAGATCACCAATAAAATCATTAGATTAGGTTCCTTCTCTATGAGGACAGTAACTTTTCCAGTGCAGGATGATGACCTGTATTACTTCTTCAGAAACAAACAAACAAACAAATCTGTTTCTTATAAATAGTATAACTAGTGTAAAAAGAATGAACTATGGAGTCTGTTGTGGACAAAAGGTTTACCCATGAATCCTTCTGCTTCATAAATTGAGATTAAAAAAAGAAAAAAATTGAGACAAACAAGCACTGACCTGTGAGTTAACCAAACACATAGATGAATTCAGAGATGCTGTCCCATGGTGGGGAAATACCCAGCATAAGCACTGAAGAAATGTTTATAGAGGAAAGTTATGTGGATTTTCAGGCAGTGGAACAGCAGTGGTTACGTCTTGCTGAAATATCATAATCGCAATGAAGTGGCAAAGATGGCAACTGATGTGTCAAAGACACACAAATCCATCTTATAGGGCTGACAACTTGGTATGATTGCTCTCCAAAGATAACTTTATAACTTGCTGAAGTGTGATTTAAGGATGCCCCGGAGCAGCACTAACTTGTGTACCTTTCTTGTGGATAACTTTAAAAGCTATAGCTTTAGTTAATAGCTTATGCAATTTTTCATTTGACCTACGGGTGTCCTATGTGGGTGGGATTCTCAAAAACACTCAAGCCCAGATCCACAAAGGGATTTACAAAGAAGTGGTTGCACCTATAGTGTGCACAGGGAGTGGAGCAGAGGGTTGGCCATGGTTTAGCCTGTGACCTAGGGAGGAGGCAGAAAAGGGGCTGCAACACCCTTAAATCTTCACCCAGAACACTACCCATATTCAAGTGTGAAATTGTTCTGGACTAGGCTCTGTTGATGTCTTAGCTTTGTTGTCATTGAAATGGAGTAAAATTAGGCCCCAGCCAAGTGTTCCTGGAAAGGCCAGACTGAATCTTTCATTTTCTGCTGCAGCTTTGACCCTTTCTGAAATATTGTTTAGAAAGGAGTACTTGCATCTTATTATCAGGTAGACCACAGCAGCAGGAACAAAAGGTGTGCTGTTTTTGTTTCAATGTTTTGTTTTTCAGGTGAATTGTTATATATACATGCAAGAATAAAAAGGATGATAAAAAACATAGTATGATATCCAGTTTGGTCCCAGTAATGATAGATGCCTAGATGCTTTAATCTGAAGCATCTGACAAACTACATGCAACTCAAACTGTAGATCTTGGAATGCACCTTCCCTTTTTGATGTTAGCAAAGAAGAAAATGTATCTTCATATGTTTCAAACACCAGGATAAATCATGTCTTCTATGGGAAATAACCCCTAAGCAGCAATGTTTCTTATAAGTAAGCCTTCTGAGAAGCTAAATTATTCCCTTTTTTTCCGTCTTTTTGCAGAAGTGCACCATCTCCTGTGGCATTTGTGCACCCAGAAGATGGTTTGAAAGGCCATAAACCATCAAAATAAATAAATGGTTGAGAATAGCTAAAGTCCTTAAAACATCATGCTATAAAAAAGGTCTAACCCTGGCAACTTCTGCATGAATGCTAGATGCTGATTTGCTTCCTCAGACCCAGAGGCCTTTCAGAGGGTCTCTGAAATGTAAGATGGAGGTTGGACTGACCTCACACATGTGGAGCAGGCAGGGCCAAAACAGTAGAAGATAACCACTCAGAGCTATGTCCTGATCCCAGTCAGTAGCTGAATTTACACTACTGTTAGTGGGGAGAAAGAGTCTTGAAGTCAGGAGAGAGTGTCAAGGGTCTTTAGAGCTCCTCAGAGGCTCAAGTGCTAGCAGAACATGCTCATCTAGCTTTCACTATGAAAACTTAGTAAAGTTTACTCAGGATTAACTAACTTCTGAGGGCTGCAGAGTGAACTGAAGAAGGGTTCCTGTTTGTCTTCTAGGGATAGTGTTATGGGAAAGCCTGTAAAGCTGTAGGTCCAAGTGGAGAGCCTCCTCTGACTTTTGGGGAGGCATCAACTGCAGTTAAATATCAGTGCATAGGGATAAATATCAGTGCAAGGGATGATAAGAATTCGTCTTGAAAGCCTTATTTTACCCACACCTGGAGGAAAAATGATGGTAATACTACTGCTGTTGTAGCTCTGATGGTCTAAGGGTAGGATAAGAATTACAGAGAGAGGCAGTACTTTCCTTTAGGCCAATTGTTTTAACCAGGGGAAGAAAAAGCCTTGCAGACACAAGTCCTCTTGTATGCAAAAACTTTCCTCCTGTCATAGATATCGGTTATTCTAGTGGAAAATGTTTCTTTTCCTGTAACTTTACCTCTGAAGTAAAGTGAAATCTGAACTTTACTCCATTGATAAATACTGGATGATCTAAGCTTACCCAGTAATTTAGTCTTGATAGTGTTTATTGGGACAGCTGATGAACAAACAACACACTTTTTCTGAAGACTGACATGATGTTAATGCTAGTCAAAAATGGTATTTTTTTCTTCAGTGGGTATATTTTGTAGGAATAGTGATTTAAAGTCTCATCTTTGAAGAAAGTCATCGCAAAGTATCTGATCACTTAACTCCTAAAGGTGAAATATGGGTCCTATGGAGCTGGTATGGTTATAAGGGTGCATAGGCTTTGGAACAGTATATTTGTAATAGGATAGATGTTGGTGTAGAGCATGGGTGAAGAGGAAAGCAGATTCTGACCTTAAGCACTCACATACTGGCTCTTGATAAGAAGTCAAGTAAGTATTTTATGCTGTGTGGCACTCCAACATTTATGACCTTTTGTCCTCACTGATAAAGAAAACAACACTGACACACAAGCAGCAGAGAAGTCAAATAAAAATAATTTCAGCTACTTCCTACTTCATAGAAAAAAAAATAAACTGCTACTGTTGTCCTCAGCCTTAAAAAAAAAAAAAAAAAAAGCTCTGTCAGATAAAATGTACCATTCACTTTAAACTGTATGCTCTTGTTGCTCTAGCATTTTATTCCTTTTGCACTCTCTAGCTCTCAAATGAGCAAAAATCTGAGGGTGATGCTTAGAGATAATAGGGAGAAGTAGGTTTCTTTTTAAACCTGTCTAGTTCCAAGAACTAAGTTATTTCTTCATTGTAAAGTCAAGGAAAAATAAGGAAAAGTGACTCAAAAGGAGCATCTGCAGTCAGATTTGGAGTGACTGTTTTCAAAATCTGTTTTCTCTCACACATATACTTTGTCGTTTTGAGAGTTACGTTGAAAAAGATGATTGTGGTCTACTTAAAAAGAAATAGAAACATGAAAGTGGGATAGTCTTCCAGAGCTTGGAGTGTGGGGCAGGCACATTGTATTTCTGAGTCTGCCTTAAAGTCTAAGTCAGTCACTCTTTCCCCATTTTAGAATCTAATCTGAAAGAGGGTACTAATAGTATTTCCTCTCACCTATCAATTTTCAGTTACTGTTCATTTTAATCACAGGTGCCATCGGAGACTGTTTCTTAATGTATATCATTACTTTGGCCAGCACGAAGGGGTTCCTGTTTCTCTTGGCACCCCTAGATGTAGGAATAATATAAATATAGTCAGTGTTACAATTATAAGCAAAGTCTTTAAAATAACATAGAACTCAGCATATACACATATTAATACGTAAATAATAAGGCACATATAACATTAGCATAAATAGAGGAAATCAGGTAACAAAGCACAAAGACAGAAAGAAAGTATAAAATCAGTCTTAATCAAATGGTTTCTACTTCATTTATTTTTGTCCTGCTCTGACTGGTGTAACTTATAATTAGTCTCTGCCTGCAGTGTTGTGGTTCCAAAGAATTGTGGATTAAGGAGAAACTCTAGAATTTCTCCGTAACTTGACAAGTTATAACCTGAAAGCTACACTTAGTCCATTAAAGATTTTTCACAGTGACATTTTAGTGCAGCTAGGGAAATATGCCACTTTGCCATTTATCATTTTCAGGGCATGGACAGTGAAAAGGAGGCTGCTATGAAGAACAAAATAAAAAGGATTACATGTATAGAAGTGAAGTGAAGAATACTGATAAATATACACCACTGAATGTCAGCAAATGTCACTTGAGAAGCCATTTGCAGCTACCAGAACAGCCTTGAAACCCAGCAAAAGTAGCAAAACCAGGCAAAACAAGTTGGGTGTACTCACTTCCACATGAATAAGCAATAAACCTCTCTGAAGTTACACCAGAAAGTTGTTAAACTTGATAGATGAATCTTTTCAAAATTGCTCTGTCTCATACAGTATATGGCTACAAAAGACTATGGATGGTTTAAAGTGAAAAAGAGAAAGCATTGCTGAGAACACTGAGATTTAAGAATTTTTGTTCAAACACTTGTATTCTGCTTTGTATTAAAGGGATGGTTTGAACAAAGGAATGATTCATCACACAACTTTTTCTTCCATGGGGCTGCTTTTATTTTTTTACTTTTTTGTCTGAACTTGATTTGAGATTCAGTCTACTGCATTGTTATCATTTCTCCTTTAAACGTGTTTGTCATTCTAGCAAGAGGACTTTGAGTTAGATCAGTTTGGGTTCGATAGGCAGATACATTTTTCACAACGAAAGCTTATGTGTTGGAAAACTTCCATTGGTATCTATCTAGCATGCTACCTAAGTGTAAGCAAAAGACCTTTTGGATGTCTTTTGTCTTTCCAGAAGTATCTGATTTGTGAATGGATCAGCTTCATTTTGGTTTTAGACATGTTGACATGGAAGAAACTCTGACTACGAATGCTTCAATGTTTGAGAGACAATACAAAGATTCTTTCAGGCTTATTTTTAATCTGCTTGTCTGTTTGCAGCCTCTCAAACCACTACTCTTCTTGTTAATAAGGTAAAGTGAAGATCTTTGACTCAGAAAATATCTCCAAGGAAAAGTGAGAGTTCTTAAAATTTCAGTAACTCTACTTTTATATTTAATTTTCCATGAGACTCTTCCTCCTAAATTCTAATTCATTTTAGTAAAAACAGAGACAGCCTGCATCATTTTGATTTCATTGCAACTCTTATCCCCAGAGAACACACTCATGCAAATTTCAGATCAGTTTTGTTTTCATTAGTAAAAACCTGCAACATGGATCATGTAAATGGAGTCACACAGGAATTCCTTTATTCAAAATATTTCATACGCATTAAGATATAATGATTGTAGAACAATTTCCATTAAAATTCTTCATGAAGTTTAATGTTCATGTAAAAGCTATAAGCACCCAGTCCTACAATGACATCCTAAAGCCTGGGACTTTAATTCTACAGACAGAATAAATTTCTTGTACTTACAGATCCTGTAGATGGAGTAAGGATGAACTTCCCTTTCTTGGGCAGGATATTTATACAGTGAATTTTCTTTGTAAGAGTCTTCACTCTATTCTTGCAAAATCAAAATCAAATGTGATCACTATTAGTAAAACTGAACTTTTATTAAATTAAATGTAAAGCCTGTTTAAAAATGAACAATGAAAATCAGAAAACAAAGATTAAAACATTAGGTTGTGCTCAGCACTGCATGAACTTTCTCAAACTGCTTCCCGCCACCCTCCCCCCAGTTCTTTGAAACTGAAGTAATGTTTGAGGCATAACAGATATTTGACAGCATTCGTCATACCGAAGCTCTGTAGTGGTTGTGCTGCTTCTCTGGTCTTGTTTTGAATTTCTCTGTCAATTTGAATAGACACAACAGAGTCTCAAGGAGCAATACTCACAAGCTGAGAAGACATAGACCGTGTCAGATGCAACAAAGGGAAAAAGATGTATCAGTTTGTTAGCTTGTCATAAATATAAGAGTCCCCAAAAGCTTCTCCTTTTACATAAAAGTGTGCAGTTCAGTCAAAAATACAAGAAAGCTTATTTACCTTTTATGTGTGAAATTTAAGTTATGCAATAACATGGTTAATGTTTTTAAGAAACTCCAAGATGTATTACATACATACACTTTCATCTTCAAAAGTATAGTTTATTAAAGGGTATTTGGAAAGTATGCATTCTATGCTGAGAGGATATTATTGAATAAACAGGCAGCACATGAATAAATACGCTGATTTAGAAAAAGAAAAAAAAAAATTCTGGTTAGAAGTCTGCCTAACCTAATGAATGGTGTAGTCCTTTAGTCCTTCCTTCCTCATCCTAAACATGAATGCTGCTATCCACACCCCAGACTTGGTGTAAACTACTGAATGCAAGAGGAAAGCACCCAATGGCTTTGGATCAGGGCCTCCAGCCTCCAGGCCTGTAGGCCTGTATCAGCCTAAAGCCAACCTACGTTTTACTGTAATCAAAAGTCCCTGAAATGCAGCTGTTAAGGTATGCACAAAATATTTGAAACTCTTACTCAGACAGATCTTTTCCTTTGGAATGAGTGGAACTTTAACCTAAATAAAGCTGTGTAAAATTTGGCTGTGTACAGACAGGAATACCAAAGAATCATATTTTCTATTGTGAGGGTTGTTGTCATTTGTTTGTTTGTTTTGTGATTTTTTTTAATTTTCTTTTTGTCCTTCCAAGTAGAAAGACCATATAGTTCTAAGTGGGGGGGAGGTCATTTTTTTTGTCCTTTTTTATTTTAATGGATAAACACTGTAATGCTAGCTAAATAGAAATTCTTGTCTGTTAATAGGTTCCTTTAGTTTGTAATAAATAGGAATGCTAATGACTAAAATTTGGTATTTGGTATGCATTAGCTTTTGTAAGTCTTTTCTTTACAGGCTTCATTGACATTCAATATGGCAAGCTTCCTTTGAAACATATTTATAAAATAACTACAGTATAATTAAACCAACAAAGCCATCTTTTAAGTAAGCTTAATAGCTCAGTTTTTCACTCTGTAAATTTTTTTTATTTGAGGAGAAAAAATAGTTATGCTTCAATTCTACTGTATATTTCATTTTGCATCTAGTATTTCCCTTCCATTTGCAATCTGTGCATATCTAATTCTTGACAACTGTGATTATTAATAATTGTGTATGAAAAATATGCTTCAGAGAATCTTCCACAAGAATATTTTTGTTAATGAGAACTGAAATATATCTTGGCAAATACAATATATGTAATATATATATGTATGTATATATACATATTTCAGTAGGTAATGCTGGTGTAGTTAATAAGCAAAAATGGATTAATAGATATGGCAAATAATAATCGAAGTGGCTGCTATTTAATAAATGTAACTAAAAATGTTTTAATGATATAAAAGCAATAGGTAAATAAAAGCAATTACATTTAATTTTGCTTTCAGCTTGTGAGCATTTTCTGCAAGCTTTAATAGAGGGGAGAGCTTGTGCAGAAGGCTAATGGTAGAGTCAGTGTTAGCATTATTCATTAGGGTGTCTAAGTAGTACTTATTCTGAGATATTTCTCTGGAAGACTAAAATGTTCTTGGTAAGGGTACTTGGATCCTGATAACCCTAATTCATAATAATATCCCCCTCATTCAGAAAATTAAAGTTTACAGAGTCCTCAGCAGTTTGAAAATCTTTATACTATTTAGAACCATGATCATGTTTACTAAGGACAAGCTAAAAAGTGATAGCTCGCACTATAATAAGTGGAACCTCGTAACTGTTTCTTAAACTCTGTCCTTTACGAGCATAATAATATTGAGACCCCATTTACGGTATGGTGAATAAAAACAGTTGACATCATTGTTATAATCTTTATTTAAAACTGTTACCAAGGTTACAAATTACCATCACTGTGTGCAACAGGTCCCTCTGAAGCAGTATCATTACAGATTAACTGTAATGTGTAGGATTATAATAAAAGGCATAAGGGATTATGCACAAGCAAAAATGCTAGAAATAACACAAATACATCTACATTATACAGTGCATCGCATTGCAAAACCTCTGTTCTCAATGCTGAAATACACAATGTGGCTTTTTGTTTAATTCGGGCATTTAAAGAGATGTTAACTGTATCCTGAAGTGGCCTTACAAATGTCAGAGCAGAGGGGGTAGGGTTTATCTCGACCTATAAAACCTCTGATGCTGTAAATGTTCTCACATAGTCTTCACTCTTAGTGGAGCACCTAGTTTACAGGAAAATATGACTCCATTGTGTAAGGCAGGACTGCAGTAAAAGCAAACAGGGTTAGCGGCTGCGTGACCCACAGCACCACAGCCTTGAGCAGAGGCCGAGGCTCGTCCCCGAGGGTGGGCAGAGGGAAAGCGGAGCGGCAGGTGACCTTCCTCTGGCTAAGGCGGGCGGCCACCCCCGGCCAGCACCTCCGTCCCCCTGCTAAGTTACTCTACCCCTCCTTCAACTTAATGACACAAATCCGGGCTCTTAAAGTCTTTGGGACTGATCGCACTCGCTCATTTATAAATAATGATCTCCATATAGATGCATAACAACAACATACCAGAAGTGTTTGGGGAGAAATCCGATTAAGGTCTATAGCTCCCTCCCCCTCCCTCTCGCCCCCCCCCCCTTCTCCCGGAGCAAAAGTCTGGCCGCAGGTCAGCTGCCGTGACTGGCCCGGGCTGAGGGGTTAAGGGGAAGAAAAGTCTCCATGCAGGCTGCCCCCCCGGACGGCGGATAACCCGAACGACTCGCCCCGCCGGGGTACGGCTGCCCGCTCCCTCCGGCAGCCCGGCCTGGGAGGCTCGCCTCTGCCGCGGGCAGGGACGGCGGGCATTTTATCGGGAGAGGGTCGCTGCCAGCTGGAAGTGTGAAATCTTCTGTCGGGGCCGATTTCCCCCCGGCGCCGGCAGCCCTCGTACAGGGCTGCGGGGCCGCCCCGCTCCGCCCGGCCCGGGGTGGCTGTGACGCAGAAACGCCTTTTCCTTTCCTCTTTCGGGCGATTTAGGGGAATAGAAAAACAAACATCGGGCCGTTTCATGAAACCGGCGGAGAAAGCTCCGAAGGGAAAGAGAGCGGGGCACATCCTTTTAGAGGAAGGACAAGGGTTCTCTGAGGAGGGAAAACAAAAGATGACAGTGGTGGCTGTAACCCCACCATGAACCAGGGACCTCCTGGCCACGCTCGGAGAGCTAACCTCCCCGGACTTCCCATTACCTCTCCATGACACTTCACTAATGCTCACACAATGGCCAACTGAGCAGTTTAAGTAAAGATATTTTAACCTGAACTAAACATTGACTCCAGACAATAGGATGCAAAGCAACATCTGGTAGCACACATAAACAACGCTGTGCAACAACATATGCTCGACGTCTGGAAGTTTATGTCAACACTAAGCAGTCGAGGAGGCTGTCGCTGTTTGGCATGAAATCTTAATAAATATCTATTTGCTGTGCTTCTGAGGTGAGCATCTCGGATCCCTCCTCGCCGGACATCCTCTTCAGCTTGGGGTTACCGGCGAGACATCTTCGGGCCCCACCCGCGCCTCCTCGGAGCGAACCACCAGTGTGAGAAATGCCAAGAGAGCCCTTGGCCTGGCCTGGCCCGGGTAGGGCCGGGACATCACCGGGCTCCCCCTTCCCACCGCGGCTCCTGGCCGGCGCTGAATGGCCAACTTCGGGGAAGCGCTTCGCTGAAGAGGAGGCTCTAGGCTAATGAAACGACGGGAGGTGACTATTGCAAACAGCTGTTCCTCATACATATTTCATTACACAATCAGATAATGCGTCTTACCACCTTCTCAATTATTCACAGATAAACATTTTCAAGACGTTTTGACATCTGTCTTAGGGCCTGCTATTAATTTAGTAATCACTGTGGTTAAAAATGTATGGGGACTGCACCTCACTAAAACTCTGATTTCGCTCACGAGGACAACTTCCGTACCAGCTCGCCCTAAGCAGGGCGAGCCATATCAGGTCAAAGAAAGCCCCAACGTGGGGGGGAGCACAGAATCTTATTCCTGCAGCCCTCGGACAGCCGCAGGGGGGGGGTCCTGCTCTAAGCTCTGCGCGCCGCCCCCGCGGAGTGCCGGGTCGGGAGCTGCACTGCGCCGGGCGCCCCCGGCACCCTCCGAAGCTCGCAGGAGAAGCGCCGGGAAGGGACGCGGTACCTTACCCCTCCCGTCGGCCGAGAAAGCACCCAGGAAAGCCGCGTTTGTCCCTTCTGCCGGACTGTTGGCACCAGCGCTGCCGCTCTTTAAAGGGCGCTCACCGTGGCCTCGGGGAGCACCCAGAGCAAGGCAGTGCCCGGCCAGGGCTGCCGGAGAGCTGCCCACCCTCCCCCCCCCGCAATGTCCCCAGCCTTCCACCCAGCCCCACACACCCTCGTGTGGCTTCGTGTCCCCCCCGAAACAAAGCCCGCGTGTCCCCGGCTCTCGTCCCCACGACGCGTCGAGGAAGTTTGACAGAAAGTTTTTTTCATTACCGCTCGGGCTGGGTTTGAAATCACAAGGCTTTAAGGAGTCGAAGCGTCTTAAAACTACTTCTATTGTGTATCTTTCTTGGCAGTAATCCCTTTTCTTAAAGAAGGACACCCCCCCAAAAACAGACGCGCACACGTACAGCTACCAGATGTTACACACGAACCTTAAAGAGCAAGCTAAACGAGCAATGGGGAGAATGAAATCTCGCCAGCTCTGTTTCAGACATTTTATTGATTAAATTCAACCATTCACTGCCTCTCTCCTCCTTCCCCTTCCTCAGGCTACCGCTTTTAACCACAAACTTCACACGCAAGCAAAAATCTGTCCCCTCCACGAGCCCCCTCCCCATGCCCACATAACTGGATGGGGGCAGGAGGACGAACACGTGTGTTTTTCCCTTCCTTCCACAAACCATCCCGATTACAACTACTTTCCAGAGCCGCGGTCTCGCCAGTGGCACGGGGCTTTTGCTTTGCAGGAGGCGCGGCACCTGGGGGGGGCAGCCACAAGCGGGGCTCTCGGGCTCCTCTCCCCGACCTACAGGGGTTTCGCCGCCTCCCCTCTTTTGTGTCGTGTCGTCGTCGTCCCCCCCCAAAGACACCCCCGTCCTGTCCCGGAGGTGGCACACGGGGGTCCTGACGGCAAACACGGCTAAAACAGGGCTGGCCGACTCGGCTCAGCACATCCCGGCGGGCAGCCGGCGTGCGGTGTGTTTGTTTTAAAGCCTCAACGGGAGTCCAGGGCGTGAATTTCATTTTAATTGCACCGTAAAAACAAAACACAACAAAAAGTGCCGGCACCCAGGACCGCTAGGGAGTGTAAAAGCCTCCTGCTTTGCAGGTGGCGGAAGGCAGAAGAGGATTTGGGTTCAGACGGAAAAGAGGATGCTCTGCAAAGGAAACAAAAATTCCTATTGCTCCCTAAAAATGCTACCAAAGCTGAATACCTCTCCCTCCCTTGAACGCTCTGTAAACAACAAGAGGGTTCGTGATGAACCTTGAGTCTGTTTCGAATCTACCCGGAATCTACGATTTTTTAAAGCCAGAACTAGGGGAAATCGGGGTATTCATGTACGGAGGGGAGACCCTTCCAACTCAGCAACATTTATCGTGTTTTACAGGTGATGGAAGCCCTAAGGACAAAAGAGAAAAAAAAAAAAAAAAAAAAAAAAGCTCTGTTCTTCTGCAAGCTTTCTACCAGACTCTCTTGAATTGGTCCTCTGCTCACTTATAGCTGGTCTGGACCTACCTGGCTCTTGACTTCAGCTCTCTGAAGTTCTTTTGTGGTTTCAGCACTGTACTCGCAACTGTCACAGTCCCCCGCACAGTCACCCCGCTTACCATCCCCACCCCAGCCTCAAGACGTCCTTCGCCCTATTGATTGCGCTATAGCCAAAGAGGGCAAAAAGACGAGAATTGCATTCGACAGATGCTGCTCACTCGTGAATAACAGGTTCAGTGCATACGGTATCTCTCGCCATTATCCTGTAAGTTAATATTGAGTAGCAATAGCTGTCTAAATATCAAAATCTATTTATAGGGGATGCAAAGCCATGACCTCTCCATCTGACCTTCAGTAACTGCAGGCTGGAAAACAGGGCAAAGAGAGAAAAAAGAAAAAAAAAAAAAGAGGAAAAGCCCAGTATTACAATGGAAACATGTTCGCAGTGAAGCTGGGCTGGGCTGCCTTTGTTTTGAAATCCTTAGGGGAACTTTAGGGGAACTTGAACCTTTAGGACGGCACCGGACCTGCGGACCCGGGGAGGCGCGGGTCTGTGACTTCTCTCTATCCCCGCCGGGCACGCGGTGTGGCTTCGTCGACATATGGCCATCTGTAGAAGTTTGGGGATTTTTATATGTTACCAAAAAAAAAGAAAAAAAAGGAAAAAAAAAAAACAGAGCCGGTGACTAACTATCAGGTTTCGGTGCGAGCTGGGAAAGTGGAGAATTCAGCTCAGCGCTGATCCACTGCTTGGGAAATCATTTTACAAGGAGGGACCTGGGGGGGGGGAGGGATGTATTTTCTTTGCGGGCAGCCGGGCGGCCGCAGGCGCTTCCCGGGGGTGCCGGGGGCCCAGGGCAAGGCAGGGGTGTGGGCTCTGGGCCGGGACCCCTGGGCAGCCCACCCAGCCACGGGGAGGGGGGATGCTCCGTAAGGTCCCCAAGCAGGCATCGATATTACAGAGCGCGTCCCCTCGGGGGAGCACGGCGGGGGGCAGAATCCCAAAGCACTTTTGTTCTTGCGGAGCCGTCGAGAGCACGTCCAGTCTGAATCACCAACTGTGTCAAACTGCGAAACCGCCCTCCCCCCCCCGCCCCAGCCCGGCAGCTCCCGGCGTTAACATGGCGCCTGCAAGCGAGAGGAGCACTTTTCTCGATGTTTGGCAGCTGAAATGTGCTCCCTGAAGGTCACGCCGGGCGACGTGCCCGTTTGCTGCCGCACACGGCGAGGGCTGCGCCGCCCGCGGGCCGGGGCCGGGGCCGGGGCCGGGCTGGCGACAGCGACCGCAGCGACGGGGACAACGCCACGGGGACGGGGCGGCTGGATGCGGGGACGCGCCCCCCAGCCAGACGTGCCCCGGCCCCGCTCCCCACTACCACCTGCAAATCTTCCCCCTGTATAGAAGGGAACCGTACCTAGCTTCCTATTTTATTTTATTTTAATTTATTTGGGGGGAGGGTGTGGGGAGGGAGAGAGGAAGAACGCAGGGGCTCCGAGGGAGTCGTTCCTTGCGTCTGGAAATTAAAAGGCTCAAATCTCCTCTGTGACCCCGCCGAGACACCAGAGCGCTGTTCGCAGCTACTTTAGAGCGCCAGTCTAGCTGGGCTAGAGGTCGGAGCCAGTGTTCTTCAGAAAGAGGAGAGGAGCTCGGGAGGAAAACTCTGGCCCCGGGGCTGTGGGTAGTCTCCCTTTCCAGCGGCTAAGTGCACCTACCAAGGGAAGAAAGAGAGGCAGGGCTGCTAACCGTGCTGCTTAAATGTTCTCTGCTTTCTCCTCTCGGAGTAAAGCAAGGAGCAAGCTGCTCTAGCCGCCCGAATTATATGAGGAAGGTGATTTTTATTTTTTTTTAAAACCTAGTCTTGGAGTTTAGTCCCACTTGAGGAGAGTGTCTGGAAAAAATCCCCCCCCCCACCCCCAGCTCAACCCAGCACACGTGGAAATAATCTCCTTTTAAATCTTGAGTCTTGATACCACATTAGTCTCTGTGATATTGCATTCCAAAGAAAATAGACTGGGCATTAGGAGAGGAATCTCCTCTTCCTAATGAATATTTACCCTGAGGTCATTACATCTGTAATGGTCCTCGCTTAACTTACCTTGCTCCCCTCTTTCTCTGCCAGTGCCTGGGATTTCAATCACAATGCCCTCGATTTTAAAGTGCCGTGTACCATTTAATGGCGGGGTGCAGGCAAGGTTAGAATATTATTGACTTCATGCAATATATAAGATGGATACGTTTAAGACTTTTAACTTTTTTGTCGCAATGACACACTGTATTTTTATGAGATACCTATTATGTAGACAGAACCATTGTGCTGTAGCTGCCTCACAGTTGCTGGATCGTTTCTATCAGATGAAAGATTTTGAATAGTTTTCTTTCAACAATGCATCCTTTTGGTCTTGATACAAAGCATGTAGGCATGGTATACACTTAAACAGCTCTGTCACAGAGCAAGATTAAATAGAGTATATATCGGATTCTGTCTGCAGTATAATGCGCGCAGGGAACAGAATGGAGTTCCCTTCGCCGCTGAAGAAGCCCATTAAGGTCTGATGTCCTAGCAGCATCTTCCAGATTTTCCTTATCTGTGATATTCGCTAAGCTGTTAAAAATCTTTACCGCCGGGCTTTAAAATCGGCTGTTTCTCGAGGAAAGACCGACTTTGATAACGGAGCCTTCCAACAAAACCCTGCTGCTGGCGCTCTGCCGAGGGGGCGCGTTGTGCCGGCTCCCGGCACCCATCCCGGGCCGGGCGGCCGCTCCGTGCCCTGCTGCGAAGCCCACCGGGGGCACAGGACCTGAGCCTCTCGGCGGGACCCCCGCGCCCCCCACCCCGCTCCCCCGGCCCCATTTCGGGCGGGGACCCCCGGCGGGGACCGGCGCTGCAGGCGGCCGGGGAGCGGCTGCGGGTGGGGGGCAAGGGGGCTGCAGCGCGGCCCCCCCTGCCCCTCCAGCACCCCCGGGACCCTCGGTGCCCGTGCCGGGAGCGGCAGGCAGAGGGTGCAGCCGGCGGGGCTCCGAGCCGCGCAGTGCCTCCCTCCTTCAGTGCTCACTCAAGCGACTTGCCCAAACTGCACGTGCTGAGCCCAACTTTCTTCTCCCCCTCTCCCCAGCTTTGTGCTCTGCGCTGATTGAGTCCCCATATTAAGCTCGAGATCCTTTCTAAGCAACTGCTAAGAAGTCAAGAGCATCCTTGCCTGCTTTCTCTCCGTGGCCTTTCATGCCCTCAATTTGTTATTCTACTGACACTTTTCTTAAAGTTAGCGCCCAGCATTGAAACATTAGCGACAAAAGCCCTGGAAAATCTCTCCCTCCTCACCGCTAAATCCTCTAATGGGTCAATGCGTGTCGAATTTTTATTTGATTTCCAATAATCTCTCGCACTTAAATATTAAACCTACCTCAGCCCAGCGCCTCACCTATGGGATATTTTTCAGCATTGCTTGGGAAAATACAAAAGCTCAGATTTCATTCCACGTGCACCCACTAATTTATAAATGAGTGTATACAGCTGTCTTCATGTATATCTATGTCTCTATATCTGCAGTAACGCTTTCATTTTGTGTCAAAATAACATATCCTGTCACTCCACGCCAAAAGTATGTTTATCGAATGAAATAACACCGCAAGCTGCATCTTCTTTATCAAACCTTCCTTTCTGTTTTACGCAATTGTTAAATATCTTTTCATTTCTTTTCCTATTTTAAAATATGTATTACAGTAATAGTTACTTAGAGGTCTTTTGTGTATCTATAGCTCCTTTGATTCATATTTTTTCCTTTCTTTTAATCGTGTTATGCGAAATTATATACACATTTCTCGTGAAATCCAGGGAGCATAACTTTTTTTTTAAGGAAGAAAAAAAAAAAAAAAAAAGCAACAACTCCTAATCTTGGGGTTTCGCAGAGAATACATTTTTTTTTTTCTTTAAGTACGTGTTCCTAACTCATGTTTTTTTGAATGAAGATCTCTAAGTCCTCTTCACTTTCTTAGGCGGATTTCGTGAAATGATTCTTCAGCTCTCTGATTTAAATAAGTTTTAGTGTGAACTACGAATGAACATTATCCTCTAACCTGAGGTCAAGTGAACGGTAATTTACATGACAAAGAATAATGCCCATTTTGTCCAATATGAAACAACTTCACCTTCGGCATCATTAAGAAGAATTTAGTACTTTCAGGGAGTTGGGATTTTTTTTTTTTTTTTTTTTTTTTTGTAAACAGTTGGCTATGTATAGTGCAATTTCCCTTTTCTAAATCACAATACAAAGGCCAACTTCTCGTGCTCTTGAATTTCGGCGTTATTTTTGTAGCCTTAACAGAGCGAATTTGCACCTGCTGGTATTTAAACTTTAGCATATTAGCTGGGGAGGACTTATCAGTCCAGCGCACTGCCTCGAAACAAATTATCAACCTTCATTAAAGCAAACGAAGGGGGGAGGGAGATGTGAACATCAAGACGCTCTCCTGGATCTCCCCGATCTAGGCGGGACTGGAGTGGGTTACGCAGGGTCCGTAGAGCAGCGGGGCTCCCGCTGTGCCTCCCCCTCCCCCAAACACAGCTTCTCCCAAATTTCTGCCCCTCTCCGGCCGCGCTTAGCCCCCAGACAGCGGCCCCAGCCCGGCGCGGTGCCCGGGCAGGAGGAGGGGGGATGCAGAGCCCTGGGCTGCGCCGCCGGGGCTGGGGGCCGCGGCCTCCCGCTCCGTGCTCACAGCCCTTTCCCCAAAATCAGGCTGAGCTCTGGGTGCGCTGCTTTCTTCTTTTTTTTTTTTTTTTCCCATCTTTTCAGATGAGCTCTCGCCCTCCTCTCCCTCACGCACACACACTCACACCGAGAGAGACGGGGAGGACGCGATCTTAAGCCAAATATCCAACTTACCGTCCGGAGAGGATGCTGCCTCGAAAAAAAAAGTTCAGCTCTGCGGGCTCTCAGGGCTGCAGCAACGACCTCCAGCCCTCACCGAAACCTCGGGGCTGCGGGCTCTGCCAGGGCACAGGGGCTGCGGGCGGAGGGCCACAGGCAGGGAGCCCAGCTCCCTAGCTCTGCGCCCCGGGGGATGGAGACCCCTTCCCATCCTCTCCTTTCCCTTCCCATCCTCTCCCATCCCTTTCCACGGATCGGGCGCGCTCGGGACGGGCGCACGCCGGGCACTGGCCGCGGGCTTTCTCCCTCCGAGGGGCGGCCGGCGGCCGGCAGTGGCGGGGAGGGGGGATTTTGGGGGGGGGGGGGCAGGCAGCGGCCGCTTCGCTGGGTGTTTGTGCGTGGTGTGCTTGTTCACGGCTGCCGTGGGGAAGTGGGAGCGTTTCGTGTTTACAACCGGCTCCGGCTCGTAATGGTGAGATGGAGTTCAAGCAGCGCTCCTGGGTGTCGCGGGCTCTTAACTGGAGCTTTGCTCAGTCATTGAGAGCAATAGAAAGTATATGGAAATCAATATATAGACAGTGTGGAGGGCAGATAATGGATTCGAGTCAGTGAGTGTTATAATCTGCATTATGGGCTTCCTATTGTTTAGACTGAGCACAAATTTCCAAAGGGTGAAGTGTTGCGTGGTCGCCGCCCCCCCCCTTCCTCTTCTTCTTCTTTTTGGAGGGCTTTGTGTGTCTAGGGGGAGGGGGGTGTTAAATCCTCCTGCCACAATTATCAGAGCACACCCCCCCCTCCCCGCCCGCCCCATCTGATTTTAAAGGTAGTGCTTTCACGGCGAAGCTAATGACTTTCATTTAATTGAACATGCCCTGATGTAGCGGATTGTTCTCGCAGCCCTGCGCCTTTGTTGCTTTTGGGGGGAAATAAAGCTAATCAAACCTTTTGTCACGGCCAAATTCTCCCTCAGGGTCTCCCAAACATTTGTTTGAATAATTCACCTCAAGAATTGAAAATACTAATTGATTTTAAAATGCTAGCCCGGAGGGACGGGGAGGTGGGGGTGGCGGGGAAGGGTGGAAATTACAGGCGAGGAGCAAACGTCTACCTGCCAGCGGCGAAGCCTCCGCAGCCGCTGCCCTCGCCGGGAACCGGGGAGCGGGGGCCGGGCTGCGCCCCCCCCGGGGAGCCCCCGCCGCCGGCCGCGCCCCCTCCCGCGGCCCCGCGCCCCCCTCGCCGCCGCCACCCTGCGCCCGGTCACCTCGGTCCCGGCTGCTCCGCCAGCGGGCACGGCGGCCGAGCCGCGGTGGCAGGGGTGGGCTCCTCCGGGAGGGGAGGGGATCCCGGTCCGGGCGCCTCGGCCCCATTCAGGGAAGAATTTTGATGCGATTCATTAGAAGTAACGAGTTGACATAAGGTAAATCTACATGGAGGGGGCCTTTCTTTGAGTGCACGGGGAAGCTTCATTAACCATCGCTAACAAGGCGTGCAAATGCTCTGATTGGGCAGCTTTCTTGCAACGCCGGGGCCTTAGCAGGATGCCCACCTAATGAGGGTCACTACAAGAGACTGATAAAATATTCAAATTTTCCGTCGCACCAGGAACTTTGTACTAAAGGAGAAAGTTGAGGCAACTGTGTGGTTGTTTACCTTGGGAAGGCACACTCGGGCGAGAAGGCATCTAGCCTTGACAACTCCATCTCCCAGAGAAGCCTTGGGCTTGATGGTCGATGCTTTTTGGACGTTTATTTATTAAAATCACCGGCAGATTTACCCACGCCTTCCCTCTTTTTTTTTTTTTTTTTTTTTTTAATCTCCAGGTCTAATTATGTTTCTCCCTGATTTATTGCTCTGATAAATAAATAACTTGTCTAAGAGGCTCCGCGCTATTTTTTTTTTCTTTTTTGTAGAAGAATTATTAAAATCAACCTGATGGCTTTAATGATACGTCAATCATTTCAAAGTTGCTGCTTGTTGCTAATATGTCAGCCTCTGTACACATCACTGCTACTTTCCTCGCTGCCGCGTTTAAAGGCTGTCCCCTCCTCCCCCCGCAATTTGTTTCTTCAAGTTTTCATTGCTAGGTTACGATTTCTAATTAGAGCTAAGTATTTCACTTAATATTTAATTTAGACGCCCGGCACATATATCATACCTAGATCAGTCAATCAAGTGTCCCTTGCTGATAATGCTACATCATTAAGAGTTGTGTTTAATTCAGGAGCAGGCGGCAGCACGGCTGCGGCTGCTGCAGCTGAGGAGCAGGTAACTTTGGGCTTGGGGAGCTGCGAGCTTGGCCGGGGGATGCGGGGAAGCAGCGGAGCCGGGTGGCGGCGGCTCCCTCCTTGCCCCCTCGGGAAAGTTTGCTGCTTCCCAGCCCGGCACCCTGTCCAGGAGGCGAGCTGAACCCCTTTTCTCCCTCCTTTTAGAAAAAAAAAAAATAAAAATAGGGAACCTCACGTTTACCTTCTCTAACCTCTGTGCTCACGCTAAATGAGCGTGGGGAGGTGGAGGGGGGGGGTCGCTAAAGTTTAGCTTGGGAGCTGCAACACTGTTTTGGACCAGTAATGAAATACCCCCCTCGGCTTCTTAAACCAATCCAAACCGTTAAAAAAAGCACTTGCCCGCATGTTCCTTAGCACAACCGATTCGGCACACATTGCATCAACAGGGTTGAATTATGAGAGCCGAATGGGCCACATCATACGCACCCATCAAATGCGCATTCATTTATCTCGGGAAATCGTGACTAAAAGGAGAGGGAGAGGAAGAAATAGAGAGAAAGAGAAGGGAGGAAGGCGGAGGACAGATATGTCTGCAAAGACGGCAGCTATACTGAATTGTCAGCCCTTGCCAGGGGAGAATGACAGCAATTCAATTAAATCGTCATAAAAATAATAATAATAAAATCAAGCAAGACGAACGCGGCGGGTTCTCCATTACCTGCCCCGGCCTCTCCCTCTCTCCCCCCTCGCCATCCCCCTCGCCGCGGTCGCCGAGCCGCCTTTTCCGCTCGCCGGAGCCTCGACCGCTACGCCCCAGCCTCGGCTGAACCCCTGCCTCCCCCGATAAAAAAATAATCAGCCCTTGCAAGCGTCGACTGAGTCACTCCCGAGTCAGGATTAAGGGGCACTAACTAGGCAGTAGAAAATCGCAGCCTCCTGGGAGCTGCCATCAAAACAAGCAGTGAAATAAAAGAGCTTCCCTCTCTGCTATCCTTCCTCTCCCCGGAAAAGTCCTCCAGGTTGGCAGCCCGGCACACACACACACGCACACACACACACACACACAGACATGCATACACACACCACACACACCACACACAAGTTCGCAGGGCTCCCTTCAGAAGAAGAGAGCACCGGCTCGTCCTGGTTTATTTAGCGGCAAGGTTGCTTTTTTTTTTTTTTTTTTTTTTTTTTTGGGGGGGGGGGGGGGGGGGAGGTTGCTGCCCTGCAGAGCCACATGTCATTCTAGCAGCTAAAACAATGAATCAAGCGGGACCGAGAGTGAGACTGACTGCAAACGGACGGCAGGTTCCCCAGCCCGGAGCAGCCTGCCAGCAGCAGCGAGGGGGACCCCCGCTTCTCTCCCCCACCCCCGACCCCGCGACCCTCCGACCCCCAGCCCGGGCTTGGGGAAGTGCCGGGAGCCCGGGGCAGCGCACCCTCGGGACTCTCCCCCGCGGGACCTCCGCCTGCCCGTCGGAAACTTACAGGATCCGGAAAGGATTTTCCCAGCCAAGCGGGCAGCCTGCGCCGAGCCCCGTCCTCCGGCGTGCTCCCGCTGCCGCCGGCCGCGCCCGCTGCGCGCTCCCGCTCCGCGCTGCCCCGCGCACCCGCTGCGCGCCCGCTGCGCGCCTTTGGCGGCGGGGGCCGGCGGCTGTGCCCGCCCGGCTGCGGCGCGGCGCCCGCCGGGTCCGGGCTCGGCATTAGGCGATCCCATTGACAGTTTGCAGCCAGCAGCTGCAGTCATTAAAAGCCATTTACACCCTGGCCTCCTCACACAAAGATAGAGCGCCGGCAATTATCTGCTTGCACATTTCAGGACATGAGAGTGTGTCCCTAACAGGCTTAGGGGAGCGCTGAATCGCCGGCCTGGCGGGGAAAGAGCCGGGGCCG